>NC_083722.1:129782829-130082829 GCF_028564815.1 Eubalaena glacialis | reverse complement strand
CTGCAGTGAGAAGCCGGTGCACCGCAACGGAGAGTAGCCCCCGCTCACCGCAACTGGAGAAAGCCCACATGCAGCAACGAAGATCCAACTCAGCCAAAAATAAATAAATAAATAAAATAAATTTATTTAAAAAAATAATAGTAATTTACATGGGAAGAGGATCTGTACATGAGTAGATATATATAATGTTCAATTGAACCTGATTGTGCACACCCAGAACAAACACTATTCTGCTCATTACCCCAATTTAAAAAATTAAAACCACGAACAACAATTAATGAGACATAAAGTTATTGGGGTTTTCCCTGGCACATCCCATTCTAATTTACAACCTAGGAACACAACTTTCAGGAAGGCTCTGCTGCCCTAGTAACCAGACTTGGGAATGGAGAAATGCTGCCGCCTTGTGGCCGTTTCCCACAACAGCAGCTTTAAACACAGGGCTAAGGGTCACTTGAGATTCACAGTAATTGTAGGGCCGTAAATGACACGTGTCCTCAAAACATGTCCTGGGGTAGGTAATGGCCAAGAAAGTTCACAACACGGAAAATTTTTCAAGAAAACAATTTGAAGAGGTAAGTGTTACTCACTCGGTTGTTTTAAAAAAAGAAGAACATGGATAAAAGCTCAATATCAGGAATTATTGGTTGGATGCAAATCCAAACTACAAAAAGATTTCACCACCCAATATTCAAAATGCCATCCGTAAAAAGTCTACAAACAATGCATGCTGACGGGTTGGGGGAGAAATGCATACCCACTATGCTGTTGGTTGGATGTAAACTGGTAACAGCTAATCATGAGAACAGAACGGAGCTGCGTTTAAAAGGTAAAAATTGAGCTACCATATCATGCGGCCGATCCCCTAATGGGCCTATACCCTAAGAAGACCAGAATGGGAAAGGCACAGACAGGCAAACATGCCCTGCAGCAATATTTACAATAGCCAAGCCATGCAAGCAAACAAAATGTCCATCAACAGATAAATGGACAAAGAAGAAGTGGTATACGTACCGAATGGAATAGTAGCCTCGGGAAAAAAATGAAAAATGCCGTTTGCAGGACTACACATGAGCCTAGAAATAATCATAGTACGTTACGTAAGTCAAAAGGGAATGACAAATATCCTATGATATCATTTATACGTGTTATCCTAAGATTGCTCCCAATGAACATATTTCCACAGAAAAACACACTCACAGACTGATAAAACAAACTAATGGTTAACCAAAATGAAAGGTGGGAGGATGGATAAATTAGGATTATGGGGGTAGCATACATATACTAACGTATGTTAAATGTATATAAACATATAACATATAAACTATATGAATTATATAATCACCAATACATATAAAATATATCATGACAAAACACCTACCAAATACCAAGGGAGGTCTACTCAACATTCTGTAATAACATACATGGTAACAGGATCCGAAGATGAACAGACATATGTATGAATCATTGACCAGATTCTGTACAGCCAGACAATCACAACACTCTAATCAAATTTCCTCCGATAAGAAATATAAATTAAATTTAAAAAACGAACATAAGTAAGGAGACATAAACTTCTGGGGGCTTGTCCCAGCACATTCCACTCTAATTTACAACCGAGGAACACGACGTCCAGGAAGACTCTGTTGCCCTAGTAACAAGAGTTGAGAACGTAATAATGCTGCCGCCTTGTGGCTGTTTCCCACAACAGCAGCTTTAAACACAGTGCTAATGGTCGCTTAATAGTCACGAGGACTGCGGGGCTGTAAATGATACCTGCCCTCAAAAAATGTCCTGGGGTAGGGAATAGGCAAGAAATTTCAACACATGACAAAGTTTTCAAGAAGTCAATATGAGAGGGAAGTTGTACTCACTCTTTAAAAAAAAAAAGGAAAAGGAAAAAAAAGACGTGCCTAAAGCTCAGTATAAGGAATTATTAGCTGCATGCAAATCCAACGTCCACAAAGGTTTCAGCTCACACCAGTCAAATGACCATCAGCAAAAAGTCTACAAACTATAAATGCTGAAGAGGTTTTAGGGAACTGTGTACCTTCTAGCTGCTGATGGGGTGTAAAGTGCTAACAGCACTAATGAAAACTGAATGCAGCTGCTTTAAAAGGTAAAAATTGAGCTACCGTATGATGCGGCAGGGCACCTTCTGGGCCTATAACCTAAGACCACCAGAATCGGAAAGACAGAGGCAGGCAAATGTGCACTGCAGCAATATTGAAAGAGCCAAGACATGGAAGCAAAAAAAAGCTCCATAAACAGATGAATGGACAAAGAAGAAGTGGTATATGTACAGAATGGAATATTAGCCACGAAAAAAAATAAAAGAATGGCATATGCAGCACCACGGATGAGCCTAGAGATAATCACACAACGTGAAGTAAGTCAGATTGCGAAAGACAAATGTTCTACGATATCACTTATGTTATCTGAAAATTCATAAAAATGAACATATTTCCATAGGGAAAGACAATCTCAGATGGAGAAGACAAACTTATGGTTAAGCCAAAGAAAAGGTGTGAGGAATGGACAAATTAGGATATTGGGGTTAACAAACATATACTAATACATATAAAATATATCATCCCCAAAGACCTATGGAATACCAAGAGTGGTCTATTCAACACTCTACAATAACCTACATGGAAAAGGACACAAAGATCAATAGATATATGTATATGTGTACATGAACAAGATTCTGTGCAGCTAGAACAAAAGACATTTTAAAATCCAATTTGCTCTGATAAAAATGAAAACTTAAAGACACAAACAAGAATTAAGGAGGCTAAAACTTATGGGGGTTTGTCCTGACACATTCCACTCTAATCTGCAACCTAAAAGCACAACTTGCAGCAAGGTTCTGTTTCCCTAGCAAGCAGAGTTGCCAACGTAGAAATGTTGCCACCTTAAGGCCGTTTCCTCAAACAGCAGCTTTAAATCCACTGCTAATGGTCACTAATATTCACAAGGACTGCAGGGCTGTAAATGACTCATGCCCTCAAAAACTGTCCTGGGGTAGGGAATGGCCAAAAAAATCCAAACGCGGCAAATTTTTCAAGAAGGAAATTTGAAGTTGTAAGTTTAGCTGAATCTTAAAAAAAAATGAAAAGGACATGGATACACGCAAAACATCAGGAATTATTAGACGCATGCAAATCCAATCTACACAAACGTATCACCTCACACCAGTCAGAATGACCATCAGCAAAACGTCAACAAACAATAGATGTTGAAGAAGTTGTGGAGAATAGCGTAACCTCTCGGTCTAAGTGGGATGTAAACTGGTAACCGCCAATAATAGGAACAGAATGGCAGTGCGTTGAAAGGTAAAAATTGAGTCCCCATATGATCCGGAAGGCCCACTATTGGGCCTGTCACCTGTGAAAGCCAGCATCAAAAAGACACAGGATGGAACATCGTGTATTGCAGCAGTATTTACAATAGCCAAGACATGGAAGCAACAAAAATGTCCATCATCAGATGAATGGATGAAAAAGTGGTCCATGTACACAATGCAATATTAGACACAGAAAAGAATGAAACAATGCCGTTTGCAGCACCATAGACGAGGCTACACACAATCACACAACTTGAAGTAAGTCAGAAAGCGAGAGACACATATCCTATGATATCACGTATAGGTCTTATGTAAAAATTGATAGGAATGAACCTATTTCCACAGAGAAGGACACTCACGTGTTCAGAAAACAAGCTTGTGCTTAACCAAACGGAAAGGTGTGAGGAATGTATAACGGAGGATATTGGGTTTAACAGACATATGCTAATACTTATAAAATATATAATCATCAGACATACCGAATACCAAGAGAGGTCTACACAACATTCTGTAATAATCTCTACGGAACAGGATCCAAACATGAAAAGATATATGAATCAATGAAAGACATTCTGTACACCTAGAACAAACACAACATTGCAATCAAATTTGCTCTGAGAAAAATGAAAATTAAACTGAGAATATCAACAACAAATAAGTAGACATAGTTTCTGGGGGTTTGTCCTGGCACATTCCACTCTACTTTACAACCTACAAACAGGACTTCCAGGAAGGCTGTGTTGCCCTAGTAACCAGAGTTGGGAATATAGAAATGCTGCCCCCTTGTGGCCGTTTCCTGCAACAGCAGCTTTAAATGCAGAACTAATGGTCATGTGATATTCACAATTACTACAGGGCTGTAAAGGACACCTGCCCTCAAAAAATGTCCTGGTGCAGGTAATGGCCACAGGAATTCAGAACATGGCAAATTTTTCAAGGAAACAATTTGAAGAGGTGAGTTTCTCTGTTTTACTTAAAAAAAAAAAGTAGATGAAAGCTCAATATCGGGAATTATTAGACGCATGCAAATCCAACCTACAAAAAGGTATCACCACCCGACACTCAAAATGCCATCAGTAAAAAGTCTACAAACAATAAATTCTGAAGGGGTTTTAGAGAACTGTGTACCCTCTAGTTGCTGGTGGGATGTACACTGGTAACAGCCAGTAGTGAGAACAGAATGGAGGTGCGTTGAAAGGGAAAAATTTGAACTACCATATGATCTAGTAGGCCCACTGCTGGGCCTAATCCCTGAGAAGACCAGAATCCAAAAGACACAGGCTGGCAATCCTGCACTGCATCAATATTTAGCATTGCCAAGACTTGGAAGTAACCAAAATGTCCATCCACAGATGAATGCACAAAGAAGAAGTGGTCCATGTACACAATGCAATATTCGCCATGGAAAAGGATGAAACACTGCTCTTTGCAGCACCATAGATGAGCCTAGAGATAATCACAGAACATGAGGTAAGTCGGAAAGCAGCCGACAAATAACCTGTGATATCACTCCTAGCTGTTACCTAACAACTGACACGTATGAACATATTTCCACAGAGAAAGACTCTCACAGACTTAGAAAACAAACTATGGTTATCTAAAAGGAAAGGTGGGAGGAATGGATACATTAAGATTAGGGTTACCGTACGTATGCAAATACATATTAAACACACGTATCAAAAAGACCGACCATATACCAAGGGAGGTCTACTGAACGCTCTGTAATAATTTACACGGGGGCTTGCCTGGTGGCACCGTGGTTAAGAATCCACCTGCCAATGCAGGGGACACAGGTTCGATCCCTGGTTCGGGAAGGTCCCACATGCAGCAGAGCAACTAAGCCCGTGCACCACAACTAATGAGCCTACGCTCTGGAGCCCATGAGCCATAACTACTGAGCCCATGCACCACAACTACTGAAGCCCACACGCCTAGAGCCCGTGCTCCGCAACAAGAGAAGCCACTGCAGTGAGAAGCCGGTGCACCGCAACGGAGAGTAGCCCCCGCTCACCGCAACTGGAGAAAGCCCACATGCAGCAACGAAGATCCAACTCAGCCAAAAATAAATAAATAAATAAAATAAATTTATTTAAAAAAATAATAGTAATTTACATGGGAAGAGGATCTGTACATGAGTAGATATATATAATGTTCAATTGAACCTGATTGTGCACACCCAGAACAAACACTATTCTGCTCATTACCCCAATTTAAAAAATTAAAACCACGAACAACAATTAATGAGACATAAAGTTATTGGGGTTTTCCCTGGCACATCCCATTCTAATTTACAACCTAGGAACACAACTTTCAGGAAGGCTCTGCTGCCCTAGTAACCAGACTTGGGAATGGAGAAATGCTGCCGCCTTGTGGCCGTTTCCCACAACAGCAGCTTTAAACACAGGGCTAAGGGTCACTTGAGATTCACAGTAATTGTAGGGCCGTAAATGACACGTGTCCTCAAAACATGTCCTGGGGTAGGTAATGGCCAAGAAAGTTCACAACACGGAAAATTTTTCAAGAAAACAATTTGAAGAGGTAAGTGTTACTCACTCGGTTGTTTTAAAAAAAGAAGAACATGGATAAAAGCTCAATATCAGGAATTATTGGTTGGATGCAAATCCAAACTACAAAAAGATTTCACCACCCAATATTCAAAATGCCATCCGTAAAAAGTCTACAAACAATGCATGCTGACGGGTTGGGGGAGAAATGCATACCCACTATGCTGTTGGTTGGATGTAAACTGGTAACAGCTAATCATGAGAACAGAACGGAGCTGCGTTTAAAAGGTAAAAATTGAGCTACCATATCATGCGGCCGATCCCCTAATGGGCCTATACCCTAAGAAGACCAGAATGGGAAAGGCACAGACAGGCAAACATGCCCTGCAGCAATATTTACAATAGCCAAGCCATGCAAGCAAACAAAATGTCCATCAACAGATAAATGGACAAAGAAGAAGTGGTATACGTACCGAATGGAATAGTAGCCTCGGGAAAAAAATGAAAAATGCCGTTTGCAGGACTACACATGAGCCTAGAAATAATCATAGTACGTTACGTAAGTCAAAAGGGAATGACAAATATCCTATGATATCATTTATACGTGTTATCCTAAGATTGCTCCCAATGAACATATTTCCACAGAAAAACACACTCACAGACTGATAAAACAAACTAATGGTTAACCAAAATGAAAGGTGGGAGGATGGATAAATTAGGATTATTAGGAAATTAGCATACATATACTAACATATGTTAAATGTATATAAACATATAACATATAAACTATATGAATTATATAATCACCAATACATATAAAATATATCATGACAAAACACCTACCAAATACCAAGGGAGGTCTACTCAACATTCTGTAATAACATACATGGTAACAGGATCCGAAGATGAACAGACATATGTATGAATCATTGACCAGATTCTGTACAGCCAGACAATCACAACACTCTAATCAAATTTCCTCCGATAAGAAATATAAATTAAATTTAAAAAACGAACATAAGTAAGGAGACATAAACTTCTGGGGGCTTGTCCCAGCACATTCCACTCTAATTTACAACCGAGGAACACGACGTCCAGGAAGACTCTGTTGCCCTAGTAACAAGAGTTGAGAACGTAATAATGCTGCCGCCTTGTGGCTGTTTCCCACAACAGCAGCTTTAAACACAGTGCTAATGGTCGCTTAATAGTCACGAGGACTGCGGGGCTGTAAATGATACCTGCCCTCAAAAAATGTCCTGGGGTAGGGAATAGGCAAGAAATTTCAACACATGACAAAGTTTTCAAGAAGTCAATATGAGAGGGAAGTTGTACTCACTCTTTAAAAAAAAAAGGAAAAGGAAAAAAAAGACGTGCCTAAAGCTCAGTATAAGGAATTATTAGCTGCATGCAAATCCAACGTCCACAAAGGTTTCAGCTCACACCAGTCAAATGACCATCAGCAAAAAGTCTACAAACTATAAATGCTGAAGAGGTTTTAGGGAACTGTGTACCTTCTAGCTGCTGATGGGGTGTAAAGTGCTAACAGCACTAATGAAAACTGAATGCAGCTGCTTTAAAAGGTAAAAATTGAGCTACCGTATGATGCGGCAGGGCACCTTCTGGGCCTATAACCTAAGACCACCAGAATCGGAAAGACAGAGGCAGGCAAATGTGCACTGCAGCAATATTGAAAGAGCCAAGACATGGAAGCAAAAAAAAGCTCCATAAACAGATGAATGGACAAAGAAGAAGTGGTATATGTACAGAATGGAATATTAGCCACGAAAAAAAATAAAAGAATGGCATATGCAGCACCACGGATGAGCCTAGAGATAATCACACAACGTGAAGTAAGTCAGATTGCGAAAGACAAATGTTCTACGATATCACTTATGTTATCTGAAAATTCATAAAAATGAACATATTTCCATAGGGAAAGACAATCTCAGATGGAGAAGACAAACTTATGGTTAAGCCAAAGAAAAGGTGTGAGGAATGGACAAATTAGGATATTGGGGTTAACAAACATATACTAATACATATAAAATATATCATCCCCAAAGACCTATGGAATACCAAGAGTGGTCTATTCAACACTCTACAATAACCTACATGGAAAAGGACACAAAGATCAATAGATATATGTATATGTGTACATGAACAAGATTCTGTGCAGCTAGAACAAAAGACATTTTAAAATCCAATTTGCTCTGATAAAAATGAAAACTTAAAGACACAAACAAGAATTAAGGAGGCTAAAACTTATGGGGGTTTGTCCTGACACATTCCACTCTAATCTGCAACCTAAAAGCACAACTTGCAGCAAGGTTCTGTTTCCCTAGCAAGCAGAGTTGGCAACGTAGAAATGCTGCCACCTTAAGGCCGTTTCCTCAAACAGCAGCTTTAAATCCACTGCTAATGGTCACTAATATTCACAAGGACTGCAGGGCTGTAAATGACTCATGCCCTCAAAAACTGTCCTGGGGTAGGGAATGGCCAAAAAAATCCAAACGCGGCAAATTTTTCAAGAAGGAAATTTGAAGTTGTAAGTTTAGCTGAATCTTAAAAAAAAATGAAAAGGACATGGATACACGCAAAACATCAGGAATTATTAGACGCATGCAAATCCAATCTACACAAACGTATCACCTCACACCAGTCAGAATGACCATCAGCAAAACGTCAACAAACAATAGATGTTGAAGAAGTTGTGGAGAATAGCGTAACCTCTCGGTCTAAGTGGGATGTAAACTGGTAACCGCCAATAATAGGAACAGAATGGCAGTGCGTTGAAAGGTAAAAATTGAGTCCCCATATGATCCGGAAGGCCCACTATTGGGCCTGTCACCTGTGAAAGCCAGCATCAAAAAGACACAGGATGGAACATCGTGTATTGCAGCAGTATTTACAATAGCCAAGACATGGAAGCAACAAAAATGTCCATCATCAGATGAATGGACGAAAAAGTGGTCCATGTACACAATGCAATATTAGACACAGAAAAGAATGAAACAATGCCGTTTGCAGCACCATAGACGAGGCTACACACAATCACACAACTTGAAGTAAGTCAGAAAGCGAGAGACACATATCCTATGATATCACGTATAGGTCTTATGTAAAAATTGATAGGAATGAACCTATTTCCACAGAGAAGGACACTCACGTGTTCAGAAAACAAGCTTGTGCTTAACCAAACGGAAAGGTGTGAGGAATGTATAACGGAGGATATTGGGTTTAACAGACATATGCTAATACTTATAAAATATATAATCATCAGACATACCGAATACCAAGAGAGGTCTACACAACATTCTGTAATAATCTCTACGGAACAGGATCCAAACATGAAAAGATATATGAATCAATGAAAGACATTCTGTACACCTAGAACAAACACAACATTGCAATCAAATTTGCTCTGAGAAAAATGAAAATTAAACTGAGAATATCAACAACAAATAAGTAGACATAGTTTCTGGGGGTTTGTCCTGGCACATTCCACTCTACTTTACAACCTACAAACAGGACTTCCAGGAAGGCTGTGTTGCCCTAGTAACCAGAGTTGGGAATATAGAAATGCTGCCCCCTTGTGGCCGTTTCCTGCAACAGCAGCTTTAAATGCAGAACTAATGGTCATGTGATATTCACAATTACTACAGGGCTGTAAAGGACACCTGCCCTCAAAAAATGTCCTGGTGCAGGTAATGGCCACAGGAATTCAGAACATGGCAAATTTTTCAAGGAAACAATTTGAAGAGGTGAGTTTCTCTGTTTTACTTAAAAAAAAAAACGTAGATGAAAGCTCAATATCGGGAATTATTAGACGCATGCAAATCCAACCTACAAAAAGGTATCACCACCCAACACTCAAAATGCCATCAGTAAAAAGTCTACAAACAATAAATTCTGAAGGGGTTTTAGAGAACTGTGTACCCCTCTAGTTGCTGGTGGGATGTACACTGGTAACAGCCAGTAGTGAGAACAGAATGGAGGTGCGTTGAAAGGGAAAAATTTGAACTACCATATGATCTAGTAGGCCCACTGCTGGGCCTAATCCCTGAGAAGACCAGAATCCAAAAGACACAGGCTGGCAATCCTGCACTGCATCAATATTTAGCATTGCCAAGACTTGGAAGTAACCAAAATGTCCATCCACAGATGAATGCACAAAGAAGAAGTGGTCCATGTACACAATGCAATATTCGCCATGGAAAAGGATGAAACACTGCTCTTTGCAGCACCATAGATGAGCCTAGAGATAATCACAGAACATGAGGTAAGTCGGAAAGCAGCCGACAAATAACCTGTGATATCACTCCTAGCTGTTACCTAACAACTGACACGTATGAACATATTTCCACAGAGAAAGACTCTCACAGACTTAGAAAACAAACTATGGTTATCTAAAAGGAAAGGTGGGAGGAATGGATACATTAAGATTAGGGTTACCGTACGTATGCAAATACATATTAAACACACGTATCAAAAAGACCGACCATATACCAAGGGAGGTCTACTGAACGCTCTGTAATAATTTACACGGGGGCTTGCCTGGTGGCACCGTGGTTAAGAATCCACCTGCCAATGCAGGGGACACAGGTTCGATCCCTGGTTCGGGAAGGTCCCACATGCAGCAGAGCAACTAAGCCCGTGCACCACAACTAATGAGCCTACGCTCTGGAGCCCATGAGCCATAACTACTGAGCCCATGCACCACAACTACTGAAGCCCACACGCCTAGAGCCCGTGCTCCGCAACAAGAGAAGCCACTGCAGTGAGAAGCCGGTGCACCGCAACGGAGAGTAGCCCCCGCTCACCGCAACTGGAGAAAGCCCACATGCAGCAACGAAGATCCAACTCAGCCAAAAATAAATAAATAAATAAAATAAATTTATTTAAAAAAATAATAGTAATTTACATGGGAAGAGGATCTGTACATGAGTAGATATATATAATGTTCAATTGAACCTGATTGTGCACACCCAGAACAAACACTATTCTGCTCATTACCCCAATTTAAAAAATTAAAACCACGAACAACAATTAATGAGACATAAAGTTATTGGGGTTTTCCCTGGCACATCCCATTCTAATTTACAACCTAGGAACACAACTTTCAGGAAGGCTCTGCTGCCCTAGTAACCAGACTTGGGAATGGAGAAATGCTGCCGCCTTGTGGCCGTTTCCCACAACAGCAGCTTTAAACACAGGGCTAAGGGTCACTTGAGATTCACAGTAATTGTAGGGCCGTAAATGACACGTGTCCTCAAAACATGTCCTGGGGTAGGTAATGGCCAAGAAAGTTCACAACACGGAAAATTTTTCAAGAAAACAATTTGAAGAGGTAAGTGTTACTCACTCGGTTGTTTTAAAAAAAGAAGAACATGGATAAAAGCTCAATATCAGGAATTATTGGTTGGATGCAAATCCAAACTACAAAAAGATTTCACCACCCAATATTCAAAATGCCATCCGTAAAAAGTCTACAAACAATGCATGCTGACGGGTTGGGGGAGAAATGCATACCCACTATGCTGTTGGTTGGATGTAAACTGGTAACAGCTAATCATGAGAACAGAACGGAGCTGCGTTTAAAAGGTAAAAATTGAGCTACCATATCATGCGGCCGATCCCCTAATGGGCCTATACCCTAAGAAGACCAGAATGGGAAAGGCACAGACAGGCAAACATGCCCTGCAGCAATATTTACAATAGCCAAGCCATGCAAGCAAACAAAATGTCCATCAACAGATAAATGGACAAAGAAGAAGTGGTATACGTACCGAATGGAATAGTAGCCTCGGGAAAAAAATGAAAAATGCCGTTTGCAGGACTACACATGAGCCTAGAAATAATCATAGTACGTTACGTAAGTCAAAAGGGAATGACAAATATCCTATGATATCATTTATACGTGTTATCCTAAGATTGCTCCCAATGAACATATTTCCACAGAAAAACACACTCACAGACTGATAAAACAAACTAATGGTTAACCAAAATGAAAGGTGGGAGGATGGATAAATTAGGATTATGGGGGTAGCATACATATACTAACGTATGTTAAATGTATATAAACATATAATATATAAACTATATGAATTATATAATCACCAATACATATAAAATATATCATGACAAAACACCTACCAAATACCAAGGGAGGTCTACTCAACATTCTGTAATAACATACATGGTAACAGGATCCGAAGATGAACAGACATATGTATGAATCATTGACCAGATTCTGTACAGCCAGACAATCACAACACTCTAATCAAATTTCCTCCGATAAGAAATATAAATTAAATTTAAAAAACGAACATAAGTAAGGAGACATAAACTTCTGGGGGCTTGTCCCAGCACATTCCACTCTAATTTACAACCGAGGAACACGACGTCCAGGAAGACTCTGTTGCCCTAGTAACAAGAGTTGAGAACGTAATAATGCTGCCGCCTTGTGGCTGTTTCCCACAACAGCAGCTTTAAACACAGTGCTAATGGTCGCTTAATAGTCACGAGGACTGCGGGGCTGTAAATGATACCTGCCCTCAAAAAATGTCCTGGGGTAGGGAATAGGCAAGAAATTTCAACACATGACAAAGTTTTCAAGAAGTCAATATGAGAGGGAAGTTGTACTCACTCTTTAAAAAAAAAAGGAAAAGGAAAAAAAAGACGTGCCTAAAGCTCAGTATAAGGAATTATTAGCTGCATGCAAATCCAACGTCCACAAAGGTTTCAGCTCACACCAGTCAAATGACCATCAGCAAAAAGTCTACAAACTATAAATGCTGAAGAGGTTTTAGGGAACTGTGTACCTTCTAGCTGCTGATGGGGTGTAAAGTGCTAACAGCACTAATGAAAACTGAATGCAGCTGCTTTAAAAGGTAAAAATTGAGCTACCGTATGATGCGGCAGGGCACCTTCTGGGCCTATAACCTAAGACCACCAGAATCGGAAAGACAGAGGCAGGCAAATGTGCACTGCAGCAATATTGAAAGAGCCAAGACATGGAAGCAAAAAAAAGCTCCATAAACAGATGAATGGACAAAGAAGAAGTGGTATATGTACAGAATGGAATATTAGCCACGAAAAAAAATAAAAGAATGGCATATGCAGCACCACGGATGAGCCTAGAGATAATCACACAACGTGAAGTAAGTCAGATTGCGAAAGACAAATGTTCTACGATATCACTTATGTTATCTGAAAATTCATAAAAATGAACATATTTCCATAGGGAAAGACAATCTCAGATGGAGAAGACAAACTTATGGTTAAGCCAAAGAAAAGGTGTGAGGAATGGACAAATTAGGATATTGGGGTTAACAAACATATACTAATACATATAAAATATATCATCCCCAAAGACCTATGGAATACCAAGAGTGGTCTATTCAACACTCTACAATAACCTACATGGAAAAGGACACAAAGATCAATAGATATATGTATATGTGTACATGAACAAGATTCTGTGCAGCTAGAACAAAAGACATTTTAAAATCCAATTTGCTCTGATAAAAATGAAAACTTAAAGACACAAACAAGAATTAAGGAGGCTAAAACTTATGGGGGTTTGTCCTGACACATTCCACTCTAATCTGCAACCTAAAAGCACAACTTGCAGCAAGGTTCTGTTTCCCTAGCAAGCAGAGTTGGCAACGTAGAAATGCTGCCACCTTAAGGCCGTTTCCTCAAACAGCAGCTTTAAATCCACTGCTAATGGTCACTAATATTCACAAGGACTGCAGGGCTGTAAATGACTCATGCCCTCAAAAACTGTCCTGGGGTAGGGAATGGCCAAAAAAATCCAAACGCGGCAAATTTTTCAAGAAGGAAATTTGAAGTTGTAAGTTTAGCTGAATCTTAAAAAAAAATGAAAAGGACATGGATACACGCAAAACATCAGGAATTATTAGACGCATGCAAATCCAATCTACACAAACGTATCACCTCACACCAGTCAGAATGACCATCAGCAAAACGTCAACAAACAATAGATGTTGAAGAAGTTGTGGAGAATAGCGTAACCTCTCGGTCTAAGTGGGATGTAAACTGGTAACCGCCAATAATAGGAACAGAATGGCAGTGCGTTGAAAGGTAAAAATTGAGTCCCCATATGATCCGGAAGGCCCACTATTGGGCCTGTCACCTGTGAAAGCCAGCATCAAAAAGACACAGGATGGAACATCGTGTATTGCAGCAGTATTTACAATAGCCAAGACATGGAAGCAACAAAAATGTCCATCATCAGATGAATGGACGAAAAAGTGGTCCATGTACACAATGCAATATTAGACACAGAAAAGAATGAAACAATGCCGTTTGCAGCACCATAGACGAGGCTACACACAATCACACAACTTGAAGTAAGTCAGAAAGCGAGAGACACATATCCTATGATATCACGTATAGGTCTTATGTAAAAATTGATAGGAATGAACCTATTTCCACAGAGAAGGACACTCACGTGTTCAGAAAACAAGCTTGTGCTTAACCAAACGGAAAGGTGTGAGGAATGTATAACGGAGGATATTGGGTTTAACAGACATATGCTAATACTTATAAAATATATAATCATCAGACATACCGAATACCAAGAGAGGTCTACACAACATTCTGTAATAATCTCTACGGAACAGGATCCAAACATGAAAAGATATATGAATCAATGAAAGACATTCTGTACACCTAGAACAAACACAACATTGCAATCAAATTTGCTCTGAGAAAAATGAAAATTAAACTGAGAATATCAACAACAAATAAGTAGACATAGTTTCTGGGGGTTTGTCCTGGCACATTCCACTCTACTTTACAACCTACAAACAGGACTTCCAGGAAGGCTGTGTTGCCCTAGTAACCAGAGTTGGGAATATAGAAATGCTGCCCCCTTGTGGCCGTTTCCTGCAACAGCAGCTTTAAATGCAGAACTAATGGTCATGTGATATTCACAATTACTACAGGGCTGTAAAGGACACCTGCCCTCAAAAAATGTCCTGGTGCAGGTAATGGCCACAGGAATTCAGAACATGGCAAATTTTTCAAGGAAACAATTTGAAGAGGTGAGTTTCTCTGTTTTACTTAAAAAAAAAAACGTAGATGAAAGCTCAATATCGGGAATTATTAGACGCATGCAAATCCAACCTACAAAAAGGTATCACCACCCAACACTCAAAATGCCATCAGTAAAAAGTCTACAAACAATAAATTCTGAAGGGGTTTTAGAGAACTGTGTACCCTCTAGTTGCTGGTGGGATGTACACTGGTAACAGCCAGTAGTGAGAACAGAATGGAGGTGCGTTGAAAGGGAAAAATTTGAACTACCATATGATCTAGTAGGCCCACTGCTGGGCCTAATCCCTGAGAAGACCAGAATCCAAAAGACACAGGCTGGCAATCCTGCACTGCATCAATATTTAGCATTGCCAAGACTTGGAAGTAACCAAAATGTCCATCCACAGATGAATGCACAAAGAAGAAGTGGTCCATGTACACAATGCAATATTCGCCATGGAAAAGGATGAAACACTGCTCTTTGCAGCACCATAGATGAGCCTAGAGATAATCACAGAACATGAGGTAAGTCGGAAAGCAGCCGACAAATAACCTGTGATATCACTCCTAGCTGTTACCTAACAACTGACACGTATGAACATATTTCCACAGAGAAAGACTCTCACAGACTTAGAAAACAAACTATGGTTATCTAAAAGGAAAGGTGGGAGGAATGGATACATTAAGATTAGGGTTACCGTACGTATGCAAATACATATTAAACACACGTATCAAAAAGACCGACCATATACCAAGGGAGGTCTACTGAACGCTCTGTAATAATTTACACGGGGGCTTGCCTGGTGGCACCGTGGTTAAGAATCCACCTGCCAATGCAGGGGACACAGGTTCGATCCCTGGTTCGGGAAGGTCCCACATGCAGCAGAGCAACTAAGCCCGTGCACCACAACTAATGAGCCTACGCTCTGGAGCCCATGAGCCATAACTACTGAGCCCATGCACCACAACTACTGAAGCCCACACGCCTAGAGCCCGTGCTCCGCAACAAGAGAAGCCACTGCAGTGAGAAGCCGGTGCACCGCAACGGAGAGTAGCCCCCGCTCACCGCAACTGGAGAAAGCCCACATGC
Organism: Eubalaena glacialis; assembly: GCF_028564815.1. Lineage (NCBI taxonomy): Eukaryota > Metazoa > Chordata > Mammalia > Artiodactyla > Balaenidae > Eubalaena > Eubalaena glacialis. The sequence goes on along the minus strand of NC_083722.1, from coordinate 130,066,826 downwards.
AGCAACGAAGATCCAACTCAGCCAAAAATAAATAAATAAATAAAATAAATTTATTTAAAAAAATAATAGTAATTTACATGGGAAGAGGATCTGTACATGAGTAGATATATATAATGTTCAATTGAACCTGATTGTGCACACCCAGAACAAACACTATTCTGCTCATTACCCCAATTTAAAAAATTAAAACCACGAACAACAATTAATGAGACATAAAGTTATTGGGGTTTTCCCTGGCACATCCCATTCTAATTTACAACCTAGGAACACAACTTTCAGGAAGGCTCTGCTGCCCTAGTAACCAGACTTGGGAATGGAGAAATGCTGCCGCCTTGTGGCCGTTTCCCACAACAGCAGCTTTAAACACAGGGCTAAGGGTCACTTGAGATTCACAGTAATTGTAGGGCCGTAAATGACACGTGTCCTCAAAACATGTCCTGGGGTAGGTAATGGCCAAGAAAGTTCACAACACGGAAAATTTTTCAAGAAAACAATTTGAAGAGGTAAGTGTTACTCACTCGGTTGTTTTAAAAAAAGAAGAACATGGATAAAAGCTCAATATCAGGAATTATTGGTTGGATGCAAATCCAAACTACAAAAAGATTTCACCACCCAATATTCAAAATGCCATCCGTAAAAAGTCTACAAACAATGCATGCTGACGGGTTGGGGGAGAAATGCATACCCACTATGCTGTTGGTTGGATGTAAACTGGTAACAGCTAATCATGAGAACAGAACGGAGCTGCGTTTAAAAGGTAAAAATTGAGCTACCATATCATGCGGCCGATCCTCTAATGGGCCTATACCCTAAGAAGACCAGAATGGGAAAGGCACAGACAGGCAAACATGCCCTGCAGCAATATTTACAATAGCCAAGCCATGCAAGCAAACAAAATGTCCATCAACAGATAAATGGACAAAGAAGAAGTGGTATACGTACCGAATGGAATAGTAGCCTCGGGAAAAAAATGAAAAATGCCGTTTGCAGGACTACACATGAGCCTAGAAATAATCATAGTACGTTACGTAAGTCAAAAGGGAATGACAAATATCCTATGATATCATTTATACGTGTTATCCTAAGATTGCTCCCAATGAACATATTTCCACAGAAAAACACACTCACAGACTGATAAAACAAACTAATGGTTAACCAAAATGAAAGGTGGGAGGATGGATAAATTAGGATTATTAGGAAATTAGCATACATATACTAACATATGTTAAATGTATATAAACATATAACATATAAACTATATGAATTATATAATCACCAATACATATAAAATATATCATGACAAAACACCTACCAAATACCAAGGGAGGTCTACTCAACATTCTGTAATAACATACATGGTAACAGGATCCGAAGATGAACAGACATATGTATGAATCATTGACCAGATTCTGTACAGCCAGACAATCACAACACTCTAATCAAATTTCCTCCGATAAGAAATATAAATTAAATTTAAAAAACGAACATAAGTAAGGAGACATAAACTTCTGGGGGCTTGTCCCAGCACATTCCACTCTAATTTACAACCGAGGAACACGACGTCCAGGAAGACTCTGTTGCCCTAGTAACAAGAGTTGAGAACGTAATAATGCTGCCGCCTTGTGGCTGTTTCCCACAACAGCAGCTTTAAACACAGTGCTAATGGTCGCTTAATAGTCACGAGGACTGCGGGGCTGTAAATGATACCTGCCCTCAAAAAATGTCCTGGGGTAGGGAATAGGCAAGAAATTTCAACACATGACAAAGTTTTCAAGAAGTCAATATGAGAGGGAAGTTGTACTCACTCTTTAAAAAAAAAAGGAAAAGGAAAAAAAAGACATGCCTAAAGCTCAGTATAAGGAATTATTAGCTGCATGCAAATCCAACGTCCACAAAGGTTTCAGCTCACACCAGTCAAATGACCATCAGCAAAAAGTCTACAAACTATAAATGCTGAAGAGGTTTTAGGGAACTGTGTACCTTCTAGCTGCTGATGGGGTGTAAAGTGCTAACAGCACTAATGAAAACTGAATGCAGCTGCTTTAAAAGGTAAAAATTGAGCTACCGTATGATGCGGCAGGGCACCTTCTGGGCCTATAACCTAAGACCACCAGAATCGGAAAGACAGAGGCAGGCAAATGTGCACTGCAGCAATATTGAAAGAGCCAAGACATGGAAGCAAAAAAAAGCTCCATAAACAGATGAATGGACAAAGAAGAAGTGGTATATGTACAGAATGGAATATTAGCCACGAAAAAAAATAAAAGAATGGCATATGCAGCACCACGGATGAGCCTAGAGATAATCACACAACGTGAAGTAAGTCAGATTGCGAAAGACAAATGTTCTACGATATCACTTATGTTATCTGAAAATTCATAAAAATGAACATATTTCCATAGGGAAAGACAATCTCAGATGGAGAAGACAAACTTATGGTTAAGCCAAAGAAAAGGTGTGAGGAATGGACAAATTAGGATATTGGGGTTAACAAACATATACTAATACATATAAAATATATCATCCCCAAAGACCTATGGAATACCAAGAGTGGTCTATTCAACACTCTACAATAACCTACATGGAAAAGGACACAAAGATCAATAGATATATGTATATGTGTACATGAACAAGATTCTGTGCAGCTAGAACAAAAGACATTTTAAAATCCAATTTGCTCTGATAAAAATGAAAACTTAAAGACACAAACAAGAATTAAGGAGGCTAAAACTTATGGGGGTTTGTCCTGACACATTCCACTCTAATCTGCAACCTAAAAGCACAACTTGCAGCAAGGTTCTGTTTCCCTAGCAAGCAGAGTTGGCAACGTAGAAATGCTGCCACCTTAAGGCCGTTTCCTCAAACAGCAGCTTTAAATCCACTGCTAATGGTCACTAATATTCACAAGGACTGCAGGGCTGTAAATGACTCATGCCCTCAAAAACTGTCCTGGGGTAGGGAATGGCCAAAAAAATCCAAACGCGGCAAATTTTTCAAGAAGGAAATTTGAAGTTGTAAGTTTAGCTGAATCTTAAAAAAAAATGAAAAGGACATTGATACACGCAAAACATCAGGAATTATTAGACGCATGCAAATCCAATCTACACAAACGTATCACCTCACACCAGTCAGAATGACCATCAGCAAAACGTCAACAAACAATAGATGTTGAAGAAGTTGTGGAGAATAGCGTAACCTCTCGGTCTAAGTGGGATGTAAACTGGTAACCGCCAATAATAGGAACAGAATGGCAGTGCGTTGAAAGGTAAAAATTGAGTCCCCATATGATCCGGAAGGCCCACTATTGGGCCTGTCACCTGTGAAAGCCAGCATCAAAAAGACACAGGATGGAACATCGTGTATTGCAGCAGTATTTACAATAGCCAAGACATGGAAGCAACAAAAATGTCCATCATCAGATGAATGGACGAAAAAGTGGTCCATGTACACAATGCAATATTAGACACAGAAAAGAATGAAACAATGCCGTTTGCAGCACCATAGACGAGGCTACACACAATCACACAACTTGAAGTAAGTCAGAAAGCGAGAGACACATATCCTATGATATCACGTATAGGTCTTATGTAAAAATTGATAGGAATGAACCTATTTCCACAGAGAAGGACACTCACGTGTTCAGAAAACAAGCTTGTGCTTAACCAAACGGAAAGGTGTGAGGAATGTATAACGGAGGATATTGGGTTTAACAGACATATGCTAATACTTATAAAATATATAATCATCAGACATACCGAATACCAAGAGAGGTCTACACAACATTCTGTAATAATCTCTACGGAACAGGATCCAAACATGAAAAGATATATGAATCAATGAAAGACATTCTGTACACCTAGAACAAACACAACATTGCAATCAAATTTGCTCTGAGAAAAATGAAAATTAAACTGAGAATATCAACAACAAATAAGTAGACATAGTTTCTGGGGGTTTGTCCTGGCACATTCCACTCTACTTTACAACCTACAAACAGGACTTCCAGGAAGGCTGTGTTGCCCTAGTAACCAGAGTTGGGAATATAGAAATGCTGCCCCCTTGTGGCCGTTTCCTGCAACAGCAGCTTTAAATGCAGAACTAATGGTCATGTGATATTCACAATTACTACAGGGCTGTAAAGGACACCTGCCCTCAAAAAATGTCCTGGTGCAGGTAATGGCCACAGGAATTCAGAACATGGCAAATTTTTCAAGGAAACAATTTGAAGAGGTGAGTTTCTCTGTTTTACTTAAAAAAAAAAAAGTAGATGAAAGCTCAATATCGGGAATTATTAGACGCATGCAAATCCAACCTACAAAAAGGTATCACCACCCAACACTCAAAATGCCATCAGTAAAAAGTCTACAAAAAATAAATTCTGAAGGGGTTTTAGAGAACTGTGTACCCTCTAGTTGCTGGTGGGATGTACACTGGTAACAGCCAGTAGTGAGAACAGAATGGAGGTGCGTTGAAAGGGAAAAATTTGAACTACCATATGATCTAGTAGGCCCACTGCTGGGCCTAATCCCTGAGAAGACCAGAATCCAAAAGACACAGGCTGGCAATCCTGCACTGCATCAATATTTAGCATTGCCAAGACTTGGAAGTAACCAAAATGTCCATCCACAGATGAATGCACAAAGAAGAAGTGGTCCATGTACACAATGCAATATTCGCCATGGAAAAGGATGAAACACTGCTCTTTGCAGCACCATAGATGAGCCTAGAGATAATCACAGAACATGAGGTAAGTCGGAAAGCAGCCGACAAATAACCTGTGATATCACTCCTAGCTGTTACCTAACAACTGACACGTATGAACATATTTCCACAGAGAAAGACTCTCACAGACTTAGAAAACAAACTATGGTTATCTAAAAGGAAAGGTGGGAGGAATGGATACATTAAGATTAGGGTTACCGTACGTATGCAAATACATATTAAACACACGTATCAAAAAGACCGACCATATACCAAGGGAGGTCTACTGAACGCTCTGTAATAATTTACACGGGGGCTTGCCTGGTGGCACCGTGGTTAAGAATCCACCTGCCAATGCAGGGGACACAGGTTCGATCCCTGGTTCGGGAAGGTCCCACATGCAGCAGAGCAACTAAGCCCATGCACCACAACTAATGAGCCTACGCTCTGGAGCCCATGAGCCATAACTACTGAGCCCATGCACCACAACTACTGAAGCCCACACGCCTAGAGCCCGTGCTCCGCAACAAGAGAAGCCACTGCAGTGAGAAGCCGGTGCACCGCAACGGAGAGTAGCCCCCGCTCACCGCAACTGGAGAAAGCCCACATGCAGCAACGAAGATCCAACTCAGCCAAAAATAAATAAATAAATAAAATAAATTTATTTAAAAAAATAATAGTAATTTACATGGGAAGAGGATCTGTACATGAGTAGATATATATAATGTTCAATTGAACCTGATTGTGCACACCCAGAACAAACACTATTCTGCTCATTACCCCAATTTAAAAAATTAAAACCACGAACAACAATTAATGAGACATAAAGTTATTGGGGTTTTCCCTGGCACATCCCATTCTAATTTACAACCTAGGAACACAACTTTCAGGAAGGCTCTGCTGCCCTAGTAACCAGACTTGGGAATGGAGAAATGCTGCCGCCTTGTGGCCGTTTCCCACAACAGCAGCTTTAAACACAGGGCTAAGGGTCACTTGAGATTCACAGTAATTGTAGGGCCGTAAATGACACGTGTCCTCAAAACATGTCCTGGGGTAGGTAATGGCCAAGAAAGTTCACAACACGGAAAATTTTTCAAGAAAACAATTTGAAGAGGTAAGTGTTACTCACTCGGTTGTTTTAAAAAAAGAAGAACATGGATAAAAGCTCAATATCAGGAATTATTGGTTGGATGCAAATCCAAACTACAAAAAGATTTCACCACCCAATATTCAAAATGCCATCCGTAAAAAGTCTACAAACAATGCATGCTGACGGGTTGGGGGAGAAATGCATACCCACTATGCTGTTGGTTGGATGTAAACTGGTAACAGCTAATCATGAGAACAGAACGGAGCTGCGTTTAAAAGGTAAAAATTGAGCTACCATATCATGCGGCCGATCCCCTAATGGGCCTATACCCTAAGAAGACCAGAATGGGAAAGGCACAGACAGGCAAACATGCCCTGCAGCAATATTTACAATAGCCAAGCCATGCAAGCAAACAAAATGTCCATCAACAGATAAATGGACAAAGAAGAAGTGGTATACGTACCGAATGGAATAGTAGCCTCGGGAAAAAAATGAAAAATGCCGTTTGCAGGACTACACATGAGCCTAGAAATAATCATAGTACGTTACGTAAGTCAAAAGGGAATGACAAATATCCTATGATATCATTTATACGTGTTATCCTAAGATTGCTCCCAATGAACATATTTCCACAGAAAAACACACTCACAGACTGATAAAACAAACTAATGGTTAACCAAAATGAAAGGTGGGAGGATGGATAAATTAGGATTATTAGGAAATTAGCATACATATACTAACATATGTTAAATGTATATAAACATATAACATATAAACGATATGAATTATATAATCACCAATACATATAAAATATATCATGACAAAACACCTACCAAATACCAAGGGAGGTCTACTCAACATTCTGTAATAACATACATGGTAACAGGATCCGAAGATGAACAGACATATGTATGAATCATTGACCAGATTCTGTACAGCCAGACAATCACAACACTCTAATCAAATTTCCTCCGATAAGAAATATAAATTAAATTTAAAAAACGAACATAAGTAAGGAGACATAAACTTCTGGGGGCTTGTCCCAGCACATTCCACTCTAATTTACAACCGAGGAACACGACGTCCAGGAAGACTCTGTTGCCCTAGTAACAAGAGTTGAGAACGTAATAATGCTGCCGCCTTGTGGCTGTTTCCCACAACAGCAGCTTTAAACACAGTGCTAATGGTCGCTTAATAGTCACGAGGACTGCGGGGCTGTAAATGATACCTGCCCTCAAAAAATGTCCTGGGGTAGGGAATAGGCAAGAAATTTCAACACATGACAAAGTTTTCAAGAAGTCAATATGAGAGGGAAGTTGTACTCACTCTTTAAAAAAAAAAGGAAAAGGAAAAAAAAGACATGCCTAAAGCTCAGTATAAGGAATTATTAGCTGCATGCAAATCCAACGTCCACAAAGGTTTCAGCTCACACCAGTCAAATGACCATCAGCAAAAAGTCTACAAACTATAAATGCTGAAGAGGTTTTAGGGAACTGTGTACCTTCTAGCTGCTGATGGGGTGTAAAGTGCTAACAGCACTAATGAAAACTGAATGCAGCTGCTTTAAAAGGTAAAAATTGAGCTACCGTATGATGCGGCAGGGCACCTTCTGGGCCTATAACCTAAGACCACCAGAATCGGAAAGACAGAGGCAGGCAAATGTGCACTGCAGCAATATTGAAAGAGCCAAGACATGGAAGCAAAAAAAAGCTCCATAAACAGATGAATGGACAAAGAAGAAGTGGTATATGTACAGAATGGAATATTAGCCACGAAAAAAAATAAAAGAATGGCATATGCAGCACCACGGATGAGCCTAGAGATAATCACACAACGTGAAGTAAGTCAGATTGCGAAAGACAAATGTTCTACGATATCACTTATGTTATCTGAAAATTCATAAAAATGAACATATTTCCATAGGGAAAGACAATCTCAGATGGAGAAGACAAACTTATGGTTAAGCCAAAGAAAAGGTGTGAGGAATGGACAAATTAGGATATTGGGGTTAACAAACATATACTAATACATATAAAATATATCATCCCCAAAGACCTATGGAATACCAAGAGTGGTCTATTCAACACTCTACAATAACCTACATGGAAAAGGACACAAAGATCAATAGATATATGTATATGTGTACATGAACAAGATTCTGTGCAGCTAGAACAAAAGACATTTTAAAATCCAATTTGCTCTGATAAAAATGAAAACTTAAAGACACAAACAAGAATTAAGGAGGCTAAAACTTATGGGGGTTTGTCCTGACACATTCCACTCTAATCTGCAACCTAAAAGCACAACTTGCAGCAAGGTTCTGTTTCCCTAGCAAGCAGAGTTGGCAACGTAGAAATGCTGCCACCTTAAGGCCGTTTCCTCAAACAGCAGCTTTAAATCCACTGCTAATGGTCACTAATATTCACAAGGACTGCAGGGCTGTAAATGACTCATGCCCTCAAAAACTGTCCTGGGGTAGGGAATGGCCAAAAAAATCCAAACGCGGCAAATTTTTCAAGAAGGAAATTTGAAGTTGTAAGTTTAGCTGAATCTTAAAAAAAAATGAAAAGGACACTGATACACGCAAAACATCAGGAATTATTAGACGCATGCAAATCCAATCTACACAAACGTATCACCTCACACCAGTCAGAATGACCATCAGCAAAACGTCAACAAACAATAGATGTTGAAGAAGTTGTGGAGAATAGCGTAACCTCTCGGTCTAAGTGGGATGTAAACTGGTAACCGCCAATAATAGGAACAGAATGGCAGTGCGTTGAAAGGTAAAAATTGAGTCCCCATATGATCCGGAAGGCCCACTATTGGGCCTGTCACCTGTGAAAGCCAGCATCAAAAAGACACAGGATGGAACATCGTGTATTGCAGCAGTATTTACAATAGCCAAGACATGGAAGCAACAAAAATGTCCATCATCAGATGAATGGACGAAAAAGTGGTCCATGTACACAATGCAATATTAGACACAGAAAAGAATGAAACAATGCCGTTTGCAGCACCATAGACGAGGCTACACACAATCACACAACTTGAAGTAAGTCAGAAAGCGAGAGACACATATCCTATGATATCACGTATAGGTCTTATGTAAAAATTGATAGGAATGAACCTATTTCCACAGAGAAGGACACTCACGTGTTCAGAAAACAAGCTTGTGCTTAACCAAACAGAAAGGTGTGAGGAATGTATAACGGAGGATATTGGGTTTAACAGACATATGCTAATACTTATAAAATATATAATCATCAGACATACCGAATACCAAGAGAGGTCTACACAACATTCTGTAATAATCTCTACGGAACAGGATCCAAACATGAAAAGATATATGAATCAATGAAAGACATTCTGTACACGTAGAACAAACACAACATTGCAATCAAATTTGCTCTGAGAAAAATGAAAATTAAACTGAGAATATCAACAACAAATAAGTAGACATAGTTTCTGGGGGTTTGTCCTGGCACATTCCACTCTACTTTACAACCTACAAACAGGACTTCCAGGAAGGCTGTGTTGCCCTAGTAACCAGAGTTGGGAATATAGAAATGCTGCCCCCTTGTGGCCGTTTCCTGCAACAGCAGCTTTAAATGCAGAACTAATGGTCATGTGATATTCACAATTACTACAGGGCTGTAAAGGACACCTGCCCTCAAAAAATGTCCTGGTGCAGGTAATGGCCACAGGAATTCAGAACATGGCAAATTTTTCAAGGAAACAATTTGAAGAGGTGAGTTTCTCTGTTTTACTTAAAAAAAAAAAAGTAGATGAAAGCTCAATATCGGGAATTATTAGACGCATGCAAATCCAACCTACAAAAAGGTATCACCACCCAACACTCAAAATGCCATCAGTAAAAAGTCTACAAACAATAAATTCTGAAGGGGTTTTAGAGAACTGTGTACCCTCTAGTTGCTGGTGGGATGTAAACTGGTAACAGCCAGTAGTGAGAACAGAATGGGGGTGCGTTGAAAGGGAAAAATTTGAACTACCATATGATCTAGTAGGCCCACTGTTGGGCCTAATCCCTGAGAAGACCAGAATCCAAAAGACACAGGCTGGCAATCCTGCACTGCATCAATATTTAACATTGCCAAGACTTGGAAGTAACCAAAATGTCCATCCACAGATGAATGCACAAAGAAGAAGTGGTCCATGTACACAATGCAATATTCGCCATGGAAAAGGATGAAACAATGCCGTTTGCAGCACCATAGACGAGGCTACACACAATCACACAACTTGAAGTAAGTCAGAAAGCGAGAGACACATATCCTATGATATCACGTATAGGTCTTATGTAAAAATTGATAGGAATGAACCTATTTCCACAGAGAAGGACACTCACGTGTTCAGAAAACAAGCTTGTGCTTAACCAAACGGAAAGGTGTGAGGAATGTATAACGGAGGATATTGGGTTTAACAGACATATGCTAATACTTATAAAATATATAATCATCAGACATACCGAATACCAAGAGAGGTCTACACAACATTCTGTAATAATCTCTACGGAACAGGATCCAAACATGAAAAGATATATGAATCAATGAAAGACATTCTGTACACCTAGAACAAACACAACATTGCAATCAAATTTGCTCTGAGAAAAATGAAAATTAAACTGAGAATATCAACAACAAATAAGTAGACATAGTTTCTGGGGGTTTGTCCTGGCACATTCCACTCTACTTTACAACCTACAAACAGGACTTCCAGGAAGGCTGTGTTGCCCTAGTAACCAGAGTTGGGAATATAGAAATGCTGCCCCCTTGTGGCCGTTTCCTGCAACAGCAGCTTTAAATGCAGAACTAATGGTCATGTGATATTCACAATTACTACAGGGCTGTAAAGGACACCTGCCTTCAAAAAATGTCCTGGTGCAGGTAATGGCCACAGGAATTCAGAACATGGCAAATTTTTCAAGGAAACAATTTGAAGAGGTGAGTTTCTCTGTTTTACTTAAAAAAAAAAACGTAGATGAAAGCTCAATATCGGGAATTATTAGACGCATGCAAATCCAACCTACAAAAAGGTATCACCACCCAACACTCAAAATGCCATCAGTAAAAAGTCTACAAACAATAAATTCTGAAGGGGTTTTAGAGAACTGTGTACCCTCTAGTTGCTGGTGGGATGTACACTGGTAACAGCCAGTAGTGAGAACAGAATGGAGGTGCGTTGAAAGGGAAAAATTTGAACTACCATATGATCTAGTAGGCCCACTGCTGGGCCTAATCCCTGAGAAGACCAGAATCCAAAAGACACAGGCTGGCAATCCTGCACTGCATCAATATTTAGCATTGCCAAGACTTGGAAGTAACCAAAATGTCCATCCACAGATGAATGCACAAAGAAGAAGTGGTCCATGTACACAATGCAATATTCGCCATGGAAAAGGATGAAACACTGCTCTTTGCAGCACCATAGATGAGCCTAGAGATAATCACAGAACATGAGGTAAGTCGGAAAGCAGCCGACAAATAACCTGTGATACCACTCCTAGCTGTTACCTAACAACTGACACGTATGAACATATTTCCACAGAGAAAGACTCTCACAGACTTAGAAAACAAACTATGGTTATCTAAAAGGAAAGGTGGGAGGAATGGATACATTAAGATTAGGGTTACCGTACGTATGCAAATACATATTAAACACACGTATCAAAAAGACCGACCATATACCAAGGGAGGTCTACTGAACGCTCTGTAATAATTTACACGGGGGCTTGCCTGGTGGCACCGTGGTTAAGAATCCACCTGCCAATGCAGGGGACACAGGTTCGATCCCTGGTTCGGGAAGGTCCCACATGCAGCAGAGCAACTAAGCCCGTGCACCACAACTAATGAGCCTACGCTCTGGAGCCCATGAGCCATAACTACTGAGCCCATGCACCACAACTACTGAAGCCCACACGCCTAGAGCCCGTGCTCCGCAACAAGAGAAGCCACTGCAGTGAGAAGCCGGTGCACCGCAACGGAGAGTAGCCCCCGCTCACCGCAACTGGAGAAAGCCCACATGCAGCAACGAAGATCCAACTCAGCCAAAAATAAATAAATAAATAAAATAAATTTATTTAAAAAAATAATAGTAATTTACATGGGAAGAGGATCTGTACATGAGTAGATATATATAATGTTCAATTGAACCTGATTGTGCACACCCAGAACAAACACTATTCTGCTCATTACCCCAATTTAAAAAATTAAAACCACGAACAACAATTAATGAGACATAAAGTTATTGGGGTTTTCCCTGGCACATCCCATTCTAATTTACAACCTAGGAACACAACTTTCAGGAAGGCTCTGCTGCCCTAGTAACCAGACTTGGGAATGGAGAAATGCTGCCGCCTTGTGGCCGTTTCCCACAACAGCAGCTTTAAACACAGGGCTAAGGGTCACTTGAGATTCACAGTAATTGTAGGGCCGTAAATGACACGTGTCCTCAAAACATGTCCTGGGGTAGGTAATGGCCAAGAAAGTTCACAACACGGAAAATTTTTCAAGAAAACAATTTGAAGAGGTAAGTGTTACTCACTCGGTTGTTTTAAAAAAAGAAGAACATGGATAAAAGCTCAATATCAGGAATTATTGGTTGGATGCAAATCCAAACTACAAAAAGATTTCACCACCCAATATTCAAAATGCCATCCGTAAAAAGTCTACAAACAATGCATGCTGACGGGTTGGGGGAGAAATGCATACCCACTATGCTGTTGGTTGGATGTAAACTGGTAACAGCTAATCATGAGAACAGAACGGAGCTGCATTTAAAAGGTAAAAATTGAGCTACCATATCATGTGGCCGATCCCCTAATGGGCCTATACCCTAAGAAGACCAGAATGGGAAAGGCACAGACAGGCAAACATGCCCTGCAGCAATATTTACAATAGCCAAGCCATGCAAGCAAACAAAATGTCCATCAACAGATAAATGGACAAAGAAGAAGTGGTATACGTACCGAATGGAATAGTAGCCTCGGGAAAAAAATGAAAAATGCCGTTTGCAGGACTACACATGAGCCTAGAAATAATCATAGTACGTTACGTAAGTCAAAAGGGAATGACAAATATCCTATGATATCATTTATACGTGTTATCCTAAGATTGCTCCCAATGAACATATTTCCACAGAAAAACACACTCACAGACTGATAAAACAAACTAATGGTTAACCAAAATGAAAGGTGGGAGGATGGATAAATTAGGATTATTAGGAAATTAGCATACATATACTAACATATGTTAAATGTATATAAACATATAACATATAAACTATATGAATTATATAATCACCAATACATATAAAATATATCATGACAAAACACCTACCAAATACCAAGGGAGGTCTACTCAACATTCTGTAATAACATACATGGTAACAGGATCCGAAGATGAACAGACATATGTATGAATCATTGACCAGATTCTGTACAGCCAGACAATCACAACACTCTAATCAAATTTCCTCCGATAAGAAATATAAATTAAATTTAAAAAACGAACATAAGTAAGGAGACATAAACTTCTGGGGGCTTGTCCCAGCACATTCCACTCTAATTTACAACCGAGGAACACGACGTCCAGGAAGACTCTGTTGCCCTAGTAACAAGAGTTGAGAACGTAATAATGCTGCCGCCTTGTGGCTGTTTCCCACAACAGCAGCTTTAAACACAGTGCTAATGGTCGCTTAATAGTCACGAGGACTGCGGGGCTGTAAATGATACCTGCCCTCAAAAAATGTCCTGGGGTAGGGAATAGGCAAGAAATTTCAACACATGACAAAGTTTTCAAGAAGTCAATATGAGAGGGAAGTTGTACTCACTCTTTAAAAAAAAAAGGAAAAGGAAAAAAAAGACATGCCTAAAGCTCAGTATAAGGAATTATTAGCTGCATGCAAATCCAACGTCCACAAAGGTTTCAGCTCACACCAGTCAAATGACCATCAGCAAAAAGTCTACAAACTATAAATGCTGAAGAGGTTTTAGGGAACTGTGTACCTTCTAGCTGCTGATGGGGTGTAAAGTGCTAACAGCACTAATGAAAACTGAATGCAGCTGCTTTAAAAGGTAAAAATTGAGCTACCGTATGATGCGGCAGGGCACCTTCTGGGCCTATAACCTAAGACCACCAGAATCGGAAAGACAGAGGCAGGCAAATGTGCACTGCAGCAATATTGAAAGAGCCAAGACATGGAAGCAAAAAAAAGCTCCATAAACAGATGAATGGACAAAGAAGAAGTGGTATATGTACAGAATGGAATATTAGCCACGAAAAAAAATAAAAGAATGGCATATGCAGCACCACGGATGAGCCTAGAGATAATCACACAACGTGAAGTAAGTCAGATTGCGAAAGACAAATGTTCTACGATATCACTTATGTTATCTGAAAATTCATAAAAATGAACATATTTCCATAGGGAAAGACAATCTCAGATGGAGAAGACAAACTTATGGTTAAGCCAAAGAAAAGGTGTGAGGAATGGACAAATTAGGATATTGGGGTTAACAAACATATACTAATACATATAAAATATATCATCCCCAAAGACCTATGGAATACCAAGAGTGGTCTATTCAACACTCTACAATAACCTACATGGAAAAGGACACAAAGATCAATAGATATATGTATATGTGTACATGAACAAGATTCTGTGCAGCTAGAACAAAAGACATTTTAAAATCCAATTTGCTCTGATAAAAATGAAAACTTAAAGACACAAACAAGAATTAAGGAGGCTAAAACTTATGGGGGTTTGTCCTGACACATTCCACTCTAATCTGCAACCTAAAAGCACAACTTGCAGCAAGGTTCTGTTTCCCTAGCAAGCAGAGTTGGCAACGTAGAAATGCTGCCACCTTAAGGCCGTTTCCTCAAACAGCAGCTTTAAATCCACTGCTAATGGTCACTAATATTCACAAGGACTGCAGGGCTGTAAATGACTCATGCCCTCAAAAACTGTCCTGGGGTAGGGAATGGCCAAAAAAATCCAAACGCGGCAAATTTTTCAAGAAGGAAATTTGAAGTTGTAAGTTTAGCTGAATCTTAAAAAAAAATGAAAAGGACACTGATACACGCAAAACATCAGGAATTATTAGACGCATGCAAATCCAATCTACACAAACGTATCACCTCACACCAGTCAGAATGACCATCAGCAAAACGTCAACAAACAATAGATGTTGAAGAAGTTGTGGAGAATAGCGTAACCTCTCGGTCTAAGTGGGATGTAAACTGGTAACCGCCAATAATAGGAACAGAATGGCAGTGCGTTGAAAGGTAAAAATTGAGTCCCCATATGATCCGGAAGGCCCACTATTGGGCCTGTCACCTGTGAAAGCCAGCATCAAAAAGACACAGGATGGAACATCGTGTATTGCAGCAGTATTTACAATAGCCAAGACATGGAAGCAACAAAAATGTCCATCATCAGATGAATGGACGAAAAAGTGGTCCATGTACACAATGCAATATTAGACACAGAAAAGAATGAAACAATGCCGTTTGCAGCACCATAGACGAGGCTACACACAATCACACAACTTGAAGTAAGTCAGAAAGCGAGAGACACATATCCTATGATATCACGTATAGGTCTTATGTAAAAATTGATAGGAATGAACCTATTTCCACAGAGAAGGACACTCACGTGTTCAGAAAACAAGCTTGTGCTTAACCAAACAGAAAGGTGTGAGGAATGTATAACGGAGGATATTGGGTTTAACAGACATATGCTAATACTTATAAAATATATAATCATCAGACATACCGAATACCAAGAGAGGTCTACACAACATTCTGTAATAATCTCTACGGAACAGGATCCAAACATGAAAAGATATATGAATCAATGAAAGACATTCTGTACACCTAGAACAAACACAACATTGCAATCAAATTTGCTCTGAGAAAAATGAAAATTAAACTGAGAATATCAACAACAAATAAGTAGACATAGTTTCTGGGGGTTTGTCCTGGCACATTCCACTCTACTTTACAACCTACAAACAGGACTTCCAGGAAGGCTGTGTTGCCCTAGTAACCAGAGTTGGGAATATAGAAATGCTGCCCCCTTGTGGCCGTTTCCTGCAACAGCAGCTTTAAATGCAGAACTAATGGTCATGTGATATTCACAATTACTACAGGGCTGTAAAGGACACCTGCCCTCAAAAAATGTCCTGGTGCAGGTAATGGCCACAGGAATTCAGAACATGGCAAATTTTTCAAGGAAACAATTTGAAGAGGTGAGTTTCTCTGTTTTACTTAAAAAAAAAAAGTAGATGAAAGCTCAATATCGGGAATTATTAGACGCATGCAAATCCAACCTACAAAAAGGTATCACCACCCAACACTCAAAATGCCATCAGTAAAAAGTCTACAAACAATAAATTCTGAAGGGGTTTTAGAGAACTGTGTACCCCTCTAGTTGCTGGTGGGATGTACACTGGTAACAGCCAGTAGTGAGAACAGAATGGAGGTGCGTTGAAAGGGAAAAATTTGAACTACCATATGATCTAGTAGGCCCACTGCTGGGCCTAATCCCTGAGAAGACCAGAATCCAAAAGACACAGGCTGGCAATCCTGCACTGCATCAATATTTAGCATTGCCAAGACTTGGAAGTAACCAAAATGTCCATCCACAGATGAATGCACAAAGAAGAAGTGGTCCATGTACACAATGCAATATTCGCCATGGAAAAGGATGAAACACTGCTCTTTGCAGCACCATAGATGAGCCTAGAGATAATCACAGAACATGAGGTAAGTCGGAAAGCAGCCGACAAATAACCTGTGATACCACTCCTAGCTGTTACCTAACAACTGACACGTATGAACATATTTCCACAGAGAAAGACTCTCACAGACTTAGAAAACAAACTATGGTTATCTAAAAGGAAAGGTGGGAGGAATGGATACATTAAGATTAGGGTTACCGTACGTATGCAAATACATATTAAACACACGTATCAAAAAGACCGACCATATACCAAGGGAGGTCTACTGAACGCTCTGTAATAATTTACACGGGGGCTTGCCTGGTGGCACCGTGGTTAAGAATCCACCTGCCAATGCAGGGGACACAGGTTCGATCCCTGGTTCGGGAAGGTCCCACATGCAGCAGAGCAACTAAGCCCGTGCACCACAACTAATGAGCCTACGCTCTGGAGCCCATGAGCCATAACTACTGAGCCCATGCACCACAACTACTGAAGCCCACACGCCTAGAGCCCGTGCTCCACAACAAGAGAAGCCACTGCAGTGAGAAGCCGGTGCACCGCAACGGAGAGTAGCCCCCGCTCACCGCAACTGGAGAAAGCCCACATGCAGCAACGAAGATCCAACTCAGCCAAAAATAAATAAATAAATAAAATAAATTTATTTAAAAAAATAATAGTAATTTACATGGGAAGAGGATCTGTACATGAGTAGATATATATAATGTTCAATTGAACCTGATTGTGCACACCCAGAACAAACACTATTCTGCTCATTACCCCAATTTAAAAAATTAAAACCACGAACAACAATTAATGAGACATAAAGTTATTGGGGTTTTCCCTGGCACATCCCATTCTAATTTACAACCTAGGAACACAACTTTCAGGAAGGCTCTGCTGCCCTAGTAACCAGACTTGGGAATGGAGAAATGCTGCCGCCTTGTGGCCGTTTCCCACAACAGCAGCTTTAAACACAGGGCTAAGGGTCACTTGAGATTCACAGTAATTGTAGGGCCGTAAATGACACGTGTCCTCAAAACATGTCCTGGGGTAGGTAATGGCCAAGAAAGTTCACAACACGGAAAATTTTTCAAGAAAACAATTTGAAGAGGTAAGTGTTACTCACTCGGTTGTTTTAAAAAAAGAAGAACATGGATAAAAGCTCAATATCAGGAATTATTGGTTGGATGCAAATCCAAACTACAAAAAGATTTCACCACCCAATATTCAAAATGCCATCCGTAAAAAGTCTACAAACAATGCATGCTGACGGGTTGGGGGAGAAATGCATACCCACTATGCTGTTGGTTGGATGTAAACTGGTAACAGCTAATCATGAGAACAGAACGGAGCTGCATTTAAAAGGTAAAAATTGAGCTACCATATCATGTGGCCGATCCCCTAATGGGCCTATACCCTAAGAAGACCAGAATGGGAAAGGCACAGACAGGCAAACATGCCCTGCAGCAATATTTACAATAGCCAAGCCATGCAAGCAAACAAAATGTCCATCAACAGATAAATGGACAAAGAAGAAGTGGTATACGTACCGAATGGAATAGTAGCCTCGGGAAAAAAATGAAAAATGCCGTTTGCAGGACTACACATGAGCCTAGAAATAATCATAGTACGTTACGTAAGTCAAAAGGGAATGACAAATATCCTATGATATCATTTATACGTGTTATCCTAAGATTGCTCCCAATGAACATATTTCCACAGAAAAACACACTCACAGACTGATAAAACAAACTAATGGTTAACCAAAATGAAAGGTGGGAGGATGGATAAATTAGGATTATTAGGAAATTAGCATACATATACTAACATATGTTAAATGTATATAAACATATAACATATAAACTATATGAATTATATAATCACCAATACATATAAAATATATCATGACAAAACACCTACCAAATACCAAGGGAGGTCTACTCAACATTCTGTAATAACATACATGGTAACAGGATCCGAAGATGAACAGACATATGTATGAATCATTGACCAGATTCTGTACAGCCAGACAATCACAACACTCTAATCAAATTTCCTCCGATAAGAAATATAAATTAAATTTAAAAAACGAACATAAGTAAGGAGACATAAACTTCTGGGGGCTTGTCCCAGCACATTCCACTCTAATTTACAACCGAGGAACACGACGTCCAGGAAGACTCTGTTGCCCTAGTAACAAGAGTTGAGAACGTAATAATGCTGCCGCCTTGTGGCTGTTTCCCACAACAGCAGCTTTAAACACAGTGCTAATGGTCGCTTAATAGTCACGAGGACTGCGGGGCTGTAAATGATACCTGCCCTCAAAAAATGTCCTGGGGTAGGGAATAGGCAAGAAATTTCAACACATGACAAAGTTTTCAAGAAGTCAATATGAGAGGGAAGTTGTACTCACTCTTTAAAAAAAAAAGGAAAAGGAAAAAAAAGACATGCCTAAAGCTCAGTATAAGGAATTATTAGCTGCATGCAAATCCAACGTCCACAAAGGTTTCAGCTCACACCAGTCAAATGACCATCAGCAAAAAGTCTACAAACTATAAATGCTGAAGAGGTTTTAGGGAACTGTGTACCTTCTAGCTGCTGATGGGGTGTAAAGTGCTAACAGCACTAATGAAAACTGAATGCAGCTGCTTTAAAAGGTAAAAATTGAGCTACCGTATGATGCGGCAGGGCACCTTCTGGGCCTATAACCTAAGACCACCAGAATCGGAAAGACAGAGGCAGGCAAATGTGCACTGCAGCAATATTGAAAGAGCCAAGACATGGAAGCAAAAAAAAGCTCCATAAACAGATGAATGGACAAAGAAGAAGTGGTATATGTACAGAATGGAATATTAGCCACGAAAAAAAATAAAAGAATGGCATATGCAGCACCACGGATGAGCCTAGAGATAATCACACAACGTGAAGTAAGTCAGATTGCGAAAGACAAATGTTCTACGATATCACTTATGTTATCTGAAAATTCATAAAAATGAACATATTTCCATAGGGAAAGACAATCTCAGATGGAGAAGACAAACTTATGGTTAAGCCAAAGAAAAGGTGTGAGGAATGGACAAATTAGGATATTGGGGTTAACAAACATATACTAATACATATAAAATATATCATCCCCAAAGACCTATGGAATACCAAGAGTGGTCTATTCAACACTCTACAATAACCTACATGGAAAAGGACACAAAGATCAATAGATATATGTATATGTGTACATGAACAAGATTCTGTGCAGCTAGAACAAAAGACATTTTAAAATCCAATTTGCTCTGATAAAAATGAAAACTTAAAGACACAAACAAGAATTAAGGAGGCTAAAACTTATGGGGGTTTGTCCTGACACATTCCACTCTAATCTGCAACCTAAAAGCACAACTTGCAGCAAGGTTCTGTTTCCCTAGCAAGCAGAGTTGGCAACGTAGAAATGCTGCCACCTTAAGGCCGTTTCCTCAAACAGCAGCTTTAAATCCACTGCTAATGGTCACTAATATTCACAAGGACTGCAGGGCTGTAAATGACTCATGCCCTCAAAAACTGTCCTGGGGTAGGGAATGGCCAAAAAAATCCAAACGCGGCAAATTTTTCAAGAAGGAAATTTGAAGTTGTAAGTTTAGCTGAATCTTAAAAAAAAATGAAAAGGACACTGATACACGCAAAACATCAGGAATTATTAGACGCATGCAAATCCAATCTACACAAACGTATCACCTCACACCAGTCAGAATGACCATCAGCAAAACGTCAACAAACAATAGATGTTGAAGAAGTTGTGGAGAATAGCGTAACCTCTCGGTCTAAGTGGGATGTAAACTGGTAACCGCCAATAATAGGAACAGAATGGCAGTGCGTTGAAAGGTAAAAATTGAGTCCCCATATGATCCGGAAGGCCCACTATTGGGCCTGTCACCTGTGAAAGCCAGCATCAAAAAGACACAGGATGGAACATCGTGTATTGCAGCAGTATTTACAATAGCCAAGACATGGAAGCAACAAAAATGTCCATCATCAGATGAATGGACGAAAAAGTGGTCCATGTACACAATGCAATATTAGACACAGAAAAGAATGAAACAATGCCGTTTGCAGCACCATAGACGAGGCTACACACAATCACACAACTTGAAGTAAGTCAGAAAGCGAGAGACACATATCCTATGATATCACGTATAGGTCTTATGTAAAAATTGATAGGAATGAACCTATTTCCACAGAGAAGGACACTCACGTGTTCAGAAAACAAGCTTGTGCTTAACCAAACAGAAAGGTGTGAGGAATGTATAACGGAGGATATTGGGTTTAACAGACATATGCTAATACTTATAAAATATATAATCATCAGACATACCGAATACCAAGAGAGGTCTACACAACATTCTGTAATAATCTCTACGGAACAGGATCCAAACATGAAAAGATATATGAATCAATGAAAGACATTCTGTACACCTAGAACAAACACAACATTGCAATCAAATTTGCTCTGAGAAAAATGAAAATTAAACTGAGAATATCAACAACAAATAAGTAGACATAGTTTCTGGGGGTTTGTCCTGGCACATTCCACTCTACTTTACAACCTACAAACAGGACTTCCAGGAAGGCTGTGTTGCCCTAGTAACCAGAGTTGGGAATATAGAAATGCTGCCCCCTTGTGGCCGTTTCCTGCAACAGCAGCTTTAAATGCAGAACTAATGGTCATGTGATATTCACAATTACTACAGGGCTGTAAAGGACACCTGCCCTCAAAAAATGTCCTGGTGCAGGTAATGGCCACAGGAATTCAGAACATGGCAAATTTTTCAAGGAAACAATTTGAAGAGGTGAGTTTCTCTGTTTTACTTAAAAAAAAAAAGTAGATGAAAGCTCAATATCGGGAATTATTAGACGCATGCAAATCCAACCTACAAAAAGGTATCACCACCCAACACTCAAAATGCCATCAGTAAAAAGTCTACAAACAATAAATTCTGAAGGGGTTTTAGAGAACTGTGTACCCCTCTAGTTGCTGGTGGGATGTACACTGGTAACAGCCAGTAGTGAGAACAGAATGGAGGTGCGTTGAAAGGGAAAAATTTGAACTACCATATGATCTAGTAGGCCCACTGCTGGGCCTAATCCCTGAGAAGACCAGAATCCAAAAGACACAGGCTGGCAATCCTGCACTGCATCAATATTTAGCATTGCCAAGACTTGGAAGTAACCAAAATGTCCATCCACAGATGAATGCACAAAGAAGAAGTGGTCCATGTACACAATGCAATATTCGCCATGGAAAAGGATGAAACACTGCTCTTTGCAGCACCATAGATGAGCCTAGAGATAATCACAGAACATGAGGTAAGTCGGAAAGCAGCCGACAAATAACCTGTGATATCACTCCTAGCTGTTACCTAACAACTGACACGTATGAACATATTTCCACAGAGAAAGACTCTCACAGACTTAGAAAACAAACTATGGTTATCTAAAAGGAAAGGTGGGAGGAATGGATACATTAAGATTAGGGTTACCGTACGTATACAAATACATATTAAACACACGTATCAAAAAGACAGACCATATACCAAGGGAGGTCTACTGAACGCTCTGTAATAATTTACACGGGGGCTTGCCTGGTGGCACCGTGGTTAAGAATCCACCTGCCAATGCAGGGGACACAGGTTCGATCCCTGGTTCGGGAAGGTCCCACATGCAGCAGAGCAACTAAGCCCGTGCACCACAACTAATGAGCCTACGCTCTGGAGCCCATGAGCCATAACTACTGAGCCCATGCGCCACAACTACTGAAGCCCACACGCCTAGAGCCCGTGCTCCGCAACAAGAGAAGCCACTGCAGTGAGAAGCCGGTGCACCGCAACGGAGAGTAGCCCCCGCTCACCACAACTGGAGAAAGCCCACATGCAGCAGCGAAGATCCAACTCAGCCAAAAATAAATAAATAAATAAAATAAATTTATTTAAAAAAATAATAGTAATTTACATGGGAAGAGGATCTGTACATGAGTAGATATATATAATGTTCAATTGAACCTGATTGTGCACACCCAGAACAAACACTATTCTGCTCATTACCCCAATTTAAAAAATTAAAACCACGAACAACAATTAATGAGACATAAAGTTATTGGGGTTTTCCCTGGCACATCCCATTCTAATTTACAACCTAGGAACACAACTTTCAGGAAGGCTCTGCTGCCCTAGTAACCAGACTTGGGAATGGAGAAATGCTGCCGCCTTGTGGCCGTTTCCCACAACAGCAGCTTTAAACACAGGGCTAAGGGTCACTTGAGATTCACAGTAATTGTAGGGCCGTAAATGACACGTGTCCTCAAAACATGTCCTGGGGTAGGTAATGGCCAAGAAAGTTCACAACACGGAAAATTTTTCAAGAAAACAATTTGAAGAGGTAAGTGTTACTCACTCGGTTGTTTTAAAAAAAGAAGAACATGGATAAAAGCTCAATATCAGGAATTATTGGTTGGATGCAAATCCAAACTACAAAAAGATTTCACCACCCAATATTCAAAATGCCATCCGTAAAAAGTCTACAAACAATGCATGCTGACGGGTTGGGGGAGAAATGCATACCCACTATGCTGTTGGTTGGATGTAAACTGGTAACAGCTAATCATGAGAACAGAACGGAGCTGCATTTAAAAGGTAAAAATTGAGCTACCATATCATGTGGCCGATCCCCTAATGTGCCTATACCCTAAGAAGACCAGAATGGGAAAGGCACAGACAGGCAAACATGCCCTGCAGCAATATTTACAATAGCCAAGCCATGCAAGCAAACAAAATGTCCATCAACAGATAAATGGACAAAGAAGAAGTGGTATACGTACCGAATGGAATAGTAGCCTCGGGAAAAAAATGAAAAATGCCGTTTGCAGGACTACACATGAGCCTAGAAATAATCATAGTACGTTACGTAAGTCAAAAGGGAATGACAAATATCCTATGATATCATTTATACGTGTTATCCTAAGATTGCTCCCAATGAACATATTTCCACAGAAAAACACACTCACAGACTGATAAAACAAACTAATGGTTAACCAAAATGAAAGGTGGGAGGATGGATAAATTAGGATTATTAGGAAATTAGCATACATATACTAACATATGTTAAATGTATATAAACATATAACATATAAACTATATGAATTATATAATCACCAATACATATAAAATATATCATGACAAAACACCTACCAAATACCAAGGGAGGTCTACTCAACATTCTGTAATAACATACATGGTAACAGGATCCGAAGATGAACAGACATATGTATGAATCATTGACCAGATTCTGTACAGCCAGACAATCACAACACTCTAATCAAATTTCCTCCGATAAGAAATATAAATTAAATTTAAAAAACGAACATAAGTAAGGAGACATAAACTTCTGGGGGCTTGTCCCAGCACATTCCACTCTAATTTACAACCGAGGAACACGACGTCCAGGAAGACTCTGTTGCCCTAGTAACAAGAGTTGAGAACGTAATAATGCTGCCGCCTTGTGGCTGTTTCCCACAACAGCAGCTTTAAACACAGTGCTAATGGTCGCTTAATAGTCACGAGGACTGCGGGGCTGTAAATGATACCTGCCCTCAAAAAATGTCCTGGGGTAGGGAATAGGCAAGAAATTTCAACACATGACAAAGTTTTCAAGAAGTCAATATGAGAGGGAAGTTGTACTCACTCTTTAAAAAAAAAGGAAAAGGAAAAAAAAGACATGCCTAAAGCTCAGTATAAGGAATTATTAGCTGCATGCAAATCCAACGTCCACAAAGGTTTCAGCTCACACCAGTCAAATGACCATCAGCAAAAAGTCTACAAACTATAAATGCTGAAGAGGTTTTAGGGAACTGTGTACCTTCTAGCTGCTGATGGGGTGTAAAGTGCTAACAGCACTAATGAAAACTGAATGCAGCTGCTTTAAAAGGTAAAAATTGAGCTACCGTATGATGCGGCAGGGCACCTTCTGGGCCTATAACCTAAGACCACCAGAATCGGAAAGACAGAGGCAGGCAAATGTGCACTGCAGCAATATTGAAAGAGCCAAGACATGGAAGCAAAAAAAAGCTCCATAAACAGATGAATGGACAAAGAAGAAGTGGTATATGTACAGAATGGAATATTAGCCACGAAAAAAAATAAAAGAATGGCATATGCAGCACCACGGATGAGCCTAGAGATAATCACACAACGTGAAGTAAGTCAGATTGCGAAAGACAAATGTTCTACGATATCACTTATGTTATCTGAAAATTCATAAAAATGAACATATTTCCATAGGGAAAGACAATCTCAGATGGAGAAGACAAACTTATGGTTAAGCCAAAGAAAAGGTGTGAGGAATGGACAAATTAGGATATTGGGGTTAACAAACATATACTAATACATATAAAATATATCATCCCCAAAGACCTATGGAATACCAAGAGTGGTCTATTCAACACTCTACAATAACCTACATGGAAAAGGACACAAAGATCAATAGATATATGTATATGTGTACATGAACAAGATTCTGTGCAGCTAGAACAAAAGACATTTTAAAATCCAATTTGCTCTGATAAAAATGAAAACTTAAAGACACAAACAAGAATTAAGGAGGCTAAAACTTATGGGGGTTTGTCCTGACACATTCCACTCTAATCTGCAACCTAAAAGCACAACTTGCAGCAAGGTTCTGTTTCCCTAGCAAGCAGAGTTGGCAACGTAGAAATGCTGCCACCTTAAGGCCGTTTCCTCAAACAGCAGCTTTAAATCCACTGCTAATGGTCACTAATATTCACAAGGACTGCAGGGCTGTAAATGACTCATGCCCTCAAAAACTGTCCTGGGGTAGGGAATGGCCAAAAAAATCCAAACGCGGCAAATTTTTCAAGAAGGAAATTTGAAGTTGTAAGTTTAGCTGAATCTTAAAAAAAAATGAAAAGGACACTGATACACGCAAAACATCAGGAATTATTAGACGCATGCAAATCCAATCTACACAAACGTATCACCTCACACCAGTCAGAATGACCATCAGCAAAACGTCAACAAACAATAGATGTTGAAGAAGTTGTGGAGAATAGCGTAACCTCTCGGTCTAAGTGGGATGTAAACTGGTAACCGCCAATAATAGGAACAGAATGGCAGTGCGTTGAAAGGTAAAAATTGAGTCCCCATATGATCCGGAAGGCCCACTATTGGGCCTGTCACCTGTGAAAGCCAGCATCAAAAAGACACAGGATGGAACATCGTGTATTGCAGCAGTATTTACAATAGCCAAGACATGGAAGCAACAAAAATGTCCATCATCAGATGAATGGACGAAAAAGTGGTCCATGTACACAATGCAATATTAGACACAGAAAAGAATGAAACAATGCCGTTTGCAGCACCATAGACGAGGCTACACACAATCACACAACTTGAAGTAAGTCAGAAAGCGAGAGACACATATCCTATGATATCACGTATAGGTCTTATGTAAAAATTGATAGGAATGAACCTATTTCCACAGAGAAGGACACTCACGTGTTCAGAAAACAAGCTTGTGCTTAACCAAACAGAAAGGTGTGAGGAATGTATAACGGAGGATATTGGGTTTAACAGACATATGCTAATACTTATAAAATATATAATCATCAGACATACCGAATACCAAGAGAGGTCTACACAACATTCTGTAATAATCTCTACGGAACAGGATCCAAACATGAAAAGATATATGAATCAATGAAAGACATTCTGTACACCTAGAACAAACACAACATTGCAATCAAATTTGCTCTGAGAAAAATGAAAATTAAACTGAGAATATCAACAACAAATAAGTAGACATAGTTTCTGGGGGTTTGTCCTGGCACATTCCACTCTACTTTACAACCTACAAACAGGACTTCCAGGAAGGCTGTGTTGCCCTAGTAACCAGAGTTGGGAATATAGAAATGCTGCCCCCTTGTGGCCGTTTCCTGCAACAGCAGCTTTAAATGCAGAACTAATGGTCATGTGATATTCACAATTACTACAGGGCTGTAAAGGACACCTGCCCTCAAAAAATGTCCTGGTGCAGGTAATGGCCACAGGAATTCAGAACATGGCAAATTTTTCAAGGAAACAATTTGAAGAGGTGAGTTTCTCTGTTTTACTTAAAAAAAAAAGTAGATGAAAGCTCAATATCGGGAATTATTAGACGCATGCAAATCCAACCTACAAAAAGGTATCACCACCCAACACTCAAAATGCCATCAGTAAAAAGTCTACAAACAATAAATTCTGAAGGGGTTTTAGAGAACTGTGTACCCCTCTACTTACTGGTGGGATGTACACTGGTAACAGCCAGTAGTGAGAACAGAATGGAGGTGCATTGAAAGGGAAAAATTTGAACTACCATATGATCTAGTAGGCCCACTGCTGGGCCTAATCCCTGAGAAGACCAGAATCCAAAAGACACAGGCTGGCAATCCTGCACTGCATCAATATTTAGCATTGCCAAGACTTGGAAGTAACCAAAATGTCCATCCACAGATGAATGCACAAAGAAGAAGTGGTCCATGTACACAATGCAATATTCGCCATGGAAAAGGATGAAACACTGCTCTTTGCAGCACCATAGATGAGCCTAGAGATAATCACAGAACATGAGGTAAGTCGGAAAGCAGCCGACAAATAACCTGTGATATCACTCCTAGCTGTTACCTAACAACTGACACGTATGAACATATTTCCACAGAGAAAGACTCTCACAGACTTAGAAAACAAACTATGGTTATCTAAAAGGAAAGGTGGGAGGAATGGATACATTAAGATTAGGGTTACCGTACGTATACAAATACATATTAAACACACGTATCAAAAAGACCGACCATATACCAAGGGAGGTCTACTGAACGCTCTGTAATAATTTACACGGGGGCTTGCCTGGTGGCACCGTGGTTAAGAATCCACCTGCCAATGCAGGGGACACAGGTTCGATCCCTGGTTCGGGAAGGTCCCACATGCAGCAGAGCAACTAAGCCCGTGCACCACAACTAATGAGCCTATGCTCTGGAGCCCATGAGCCATAACTACTGAGCCCATGCGCCACAACTACTGAAGCCCACACGCCTAGAGCCCGTGCTCCGCAACAAGAGAAGCCACTGCAGTGAGAAGCCGGTGCACCGCAACGGAGAGTAGCCCCCGCTCACCGCAACTGGAGAAAGCCCACATGCAGCAGCGAAGATCCAACTCAGCCAAAAATAAATAAATAAATAAAATAAATTTATTTAAAAAAATAATAGTAATTTACATGGGAAGAGGATCTGTACATGAGTAGATATATATAATGTTCAATTGAACCTGATTGTGCACACCCAGAACAAACACTATTCTGCTCATTACCCCAATTTAAAAAATTAAAACCACGAACAACAATTAATGAGACATAAAGTTATTGGGGTTTTCCCTGGCACATCCCATTCTAATTTACAACCTAGGAACACAACTTTCAGGAAGGCTCTGCTGCCCTAGTAACCAGACTTGGGAATGGAGAAATGCTGCCGCCTTGTGGCCGTTTCCCACAACAGCAGCTTTAAACACAGGGCTAAGGGTCACTTGAGATTCACAGTAATTGTAGGGCCGTAAATGACACGTGTCCTCAAAACATGTCCTGGGGTAGGTAATGGCCAAGAAAGTTCACAACACGGAAAATTTTTCAAGAAAACAATTTGAAGAGGTAAGTGTTACTCACTCGGTTGTTTTAAAAAAAGAAGAACATGGATAAAAGCTCAATATCAGGAATTATTGGTTGGATGCAAATCCAAACTACAAAAAGATTTCACCACCCAATATTCAAAATGCCATCCGTAAAAAGTCTACAAACAATGCATGCTGACGGGTTGGGGGAGAAATGCATACCCACTATGCTGTTGGTTGGATGTAAACTGGTAACAGCTAATCATGAGAACAGAACGGAGCTGCGTTTAAAAGGTAAAAATTGAGCTACCATATCATGCGGCCGATCCCCTAATGGGCCTATACCCTAAAAAGACCAGAATGGGAAAGGCACAGACAGGCAAACATGCCCTGCAGCAATATTTACAATAGCCAAGCCATGCAAGCAAACAAAATGTCCATCAACAGATAAATGGACAAAGAAGAAGTGGTATACGTACCGAATGGAATAGTAGCCTCGGGAAAAAAATGAAAAATGCCGTTTGCAGGACTACACATGAGCCTAGAAATAATCATAGTACGTTACGTAAGTCAAAAGGGAATGACAAATATCCTATGATATCATTTATACGTGTTATCCTAAGATTGCTCCCAATGAACATATTTCCACAGAAAAACACACTCACAGACTGATAAAACAAACTAATGGTTAACCAAAATGAAAGGTGGGAGGATGGATAAATTAGGATTATTAGGAAATTAGCATACATATACTAACATATGTTAAATGTATATAAACATATAACATATAAACTATATGAATTATATAATCACCAATACATATAAAATATATCATGACAAAACACCTACCAAATACCAAGGGAGGTCTACTCAACATTCTGTAATAACATACATGGTAACAGGATCCGAAGATGAACAGACATATGTATGAATCATTGACCAGATTCTGTACAGCCAGACAATCACAACACTCTAATCAAATTTCCTCCGATAAGAAATATAAATTAAATTTAAAAAACGAACATAAGTAAGGAGACATAAACTTCTGGGGGCTTGTCCCAGCACATTCCACTCTAATTTACAACCGAGGAACACGACGTCCAGGAAGACTCTGTTGCCCTAGTAACAAGAGTTGAGAACGTAATAATGCTGCCGCCTTGTGGCTGTTTCCCACAACAGCAGCTTTAAACACAGTGCTAATGGTCGCTTAATAGTCACGAGGACTGCGGGGCTGTAAATGATACCTGCCCTCAAAAAATGTCCTGGGGTAGGGAATAGGCAAGAAATTTCAACACATGACAAAGTTTTCAAGAAGTCAATATGAGAGGGAAGTTGTACTCACTCTTTAAAAAAAAAAGGAAAAGGAAAAAAAAGACATGCCTAAAGCTCAGTATAAGGAATTATTAGCTGCATGCAAATCCAACGTCCACAAAGGTTTCAGCTCACACCAGTCAAATGACCATCAGCAAAAAGTCTACAAACTATAAATGCTGAAGAGGTTTTAGGGAACTGTGTACCTTCTAGCTGCTGATGGGGTGTAAAGTGCTAACAGCACTAATGAAAACTGAATGCAGCTGCTTTAAAAGGTAAAAATTGAGCTACCGTATGATGCGGCAGGGCACCTTCTGGGCCTATAACCTAAGACCACCAGAATCGGAAAGACAGAGGCAGGCAAATGTGCACTGCAGCAATATTGAAAGAGCCAAGACATGGAAGCAAAAAAAAGCTCCATAAACAGATGAATGGACAAAGAAGAAGTGGTATATGTACAGAATGGAATATTAGCCACGAAAAAAAATAAAAGAATGGCATATGCAGCACCACGGATGAGCCTAGAGATAATCACACAACGTGAAGTAAGTCAGATTGCGAAAGACAAATGTTCTACGATATCACTTATGTTATCTGAAAATTCATAAAAATGAACATATTTCCATAGGGAAAGACAATCTCAGATGGAGAAGACAAACTTATGGTTAAGCCAAAGAAAAGGTGTGAGGAATGGACAAATTAGGATATTGGGGTTAACAAACATATACTAATACATATAAAATATATCATCCCCAAAGACCTATGGAATACCAAGAGTGGTCTATTCAACACTCTACAATAACCTACATGGAAAAGGACACAAAGATCAATAGATATATGTATATGTGTACATGAACAAGATTCTGTGCAGCTAGAACAAAAGACATTTTAAAATCCAATTTGCTCTGATAAAAATGAAAACTTAAAGACACAAACAAGAATTAAGGAGGCTAAAACTTATGGGGGTTTGTCCTGACACATTCCACTCTAATCTGCAACCTAAAAGCACAACTTGCAGCAAGGTTCTGTTTCCCTAGCAAGCAGAGTTGGCAACGTAGAAATGCTGCCACCTTAAGGCCGTTTCCTCAAACAGCAGCTTTAAATCCACTGCTAATGGTCACTAATATTCACAAGGACTGCAGGGCTGTAAATGACTCATGCCCTCAAAAACTGTCCTGGGGTAGGGAATGGCCAAAAAAATCCAAACGCGGCAAATTTTTCAAGAAGGAAATTTGAAGTTGTAAGTTTAGCTGAATCTTAAAAAAAAATGAAAAGGACATTGATACACGCAAAACATCAGGAATTATTAGACGCATGCAAATCCAATCTACACAAACGTATCACCTCACACCAGTCAGAATGACCATCAGCAAAACGTCAACAAACAATAGATGTTGAAGAAGTTGTGGAGAATAGCGTAACCTCTCGGTCTAAGTGGGATGTAAACTGGTAACCGCCAATAATAGGAACAGAATGGCAGTGCGTTGAAAGGTAAAAATTGAGTCCCCATATGATCCGGAAGGCCCACTATTGGGCCTGTCACCTGTGAAAGCCAGCATCAAAAAGACACAGGATGGAACATCGTGTATTGCAGCAGTATTTACAATAGCCAAGACATGGAAGCAACAAAAATGTCCATCATCAGATGAATGGACGAAAAAGTGGTCCATGTACACAATGCAATATTAGACACAGAAAAGAATGAAACAATGCCGTTTGCAGCACCATAGACGAGGCTACACACAATCACACAACTTGAAGTAAGTCAGAAAGCGAGAGACACATATCCTATGATATCACGTATAGGTCTTATGTAAAAATTGATAGGAATGAACCTATTTCCACAGAGAAGGACACTCACGTGTTCAGAAAACAAGCTTGTGCTTAACCAAACGGAAAGGTGTGAGGAATGTATAACGGAGGATATTGGGTTTAACAGACATATGCTAATACTTATAAAATATATAATCATCAGACATACCGAATACCAAGAGAGGTCTACACAACATTCTGTAATAATCTCTACGGAACAGGATCCAAACATGAAAAGATATATGAATCAATGAAAGACATTCTGTACACCTAGAACAAACACAACATTGCAATCAAATTTGCTCTGAGAAAAATGAAAATTAAACTGAGAATATCAACAACAAATAAGTAGACATAGTTTCTGGGGGTTTGTCCTGGCACATTCCACTCTACTTTACAACCTACAAACAGGACTTCCAGGAAGGCTGTGTTGCCCTAGTAACCAGAGTTGGGAATATAGAAATGCTGCCCCCTTGTGGCCGTTTCCTGCAACAGCAGCTTTAAATGCAGAACTAATGGTCATGTGATATTCACAATTACTACAGGGCTGTAAAGGACACCTGCCCTCAAAAAATGTCCTGGTGCAGGTAATGGCCACAGGAATTCAGAACATGGCAAATTTTTCAAGGAAACAATTTGAAGAGGTGAGTTTCTCTGTTTTACTTAAAAAAAAAAAGTAGATGAAAGCTCAATATCGGGAATTATTAGACGCATGCAAATCCAACCTACAAAAAGGTATCACCACCCAACACTCAAAATGCCATCAGTAAAAAGTCTACAAACAATAAATTCTGAAGGGGTTTTAGAGAACTGTGTACCCTCTAGTTGCTGGTGGGATGTACACTGGTAACAGCCAGTAGTGAGAACAGAATGGAGGTGCGTTGAAAGGGAAAAATTTGAACTACCATATGATCTAGTAGGCCCACTGCTGGGCCTAATCCCTGAGAAGACCAGAATCCAAAAGACACAGGCTGGCAATCCTGCACTGCATCAATATTTAGCATTGCCAAGACTTGGAAGTAACCAAAATGTCCATCCACAGATGAATGCACAAAGAAGAAGTGGTCCATGTACACAATGCAATATTCGCCATGGAAAAGGATGAAACACTGCTCTTTGCAGCACCATAGATGAGCCTAGAGATAATCACAGAACATGAGGTAAGTCGGAAAGCAGCCGACAAATAACCTGTGATATCACTCCTAGCTGTTACCTAACAACTGACACGTATGAACATATTTCCACAGAGAAAGACTCTCACAGACTTAGAAAACAAACTATGGTTATCTAAAAGGAAAGGTGGGAGGAATGGATACATTAAGATTAGGGTTACCGTACGTATGCAAATACATATTAAACACACGTATCAAAAAGACCGACCATATACCAAGGGAGGTCTACTGAACGCTCTGTAATAATTTACACGGGGGCTTGCCTGGTGGCACCGTGGTTAAGAATCCACCTGCCAATGCAGGGGACACAGGTTCGATCCCTGGTTCGGGAAGGTCCCACATGCAGCAGAGCAACTAAGCCCATGCACCACAACTAATGAGCCTACGCTTTGGAGCCCATGAGCCATAACTACTGAGCCCATGCACCACAACTACTGAAGCCCACATGCCTAGAGCCCGTGCTCCGCAACAAGAGAAGCCACTGCAGTGAGAAGCCGGTGCACCGCAACGGAGAGTAGCCCCCGCTCACCGCAACTGGAGAAAGCCCACATGCAGCAACGAAGATCCAACTCAGCCAAAAATAAATAAATAAATAAAATAAATTTATTTAAAAAAATAATAGTAATTTACATGGGAAGAGGATCTGTACATGAGTAGATATATATAATGTTCAATTGAACCTGATTGTGCACACCCAGAACAAACACTATTCTGCTCATTACCCCAATTTAAAAAATTAAAACCACGAACAACAATTAATGAGACATAAAGTTATTGGGGTTTTCCCTGGCACATCCCATTCTAATTTACAACCTAGGAACACAACTTTCAGGAAGGCTCTGCTGCCCTAGTAACCAGACTTGGGAATGGAGAAATGCTGCCGCCTTGTGGCCGTTTCCCACAACAGCAGCTTTAAACACAGGGCTAAGGGTCACTTGAGATTCACAGTAATTGTAGGGCCGTAAATGACACGTGTCCTCAAAACATGTCCTGGGGTAGGTAATGGCCAAGAAAGTTCACAACACGGAAAATTTTTCAAGAAAACAATTTGAAGAGGTAAGTGTTACTCACTCGGTTGTTTTAAAAAAAGAAGAACATGGATAAAAGCTCAATATCAGGAATTATTGGTTGGATGCAAATCCAAACTACAAAAAGATTTCACCACCCAATATTCAAAATGCCATCCGTAAAAAGTCTACAAACAATGCATGCTGACGGGTTGGGGGAGAAATGCATACCCACTATGCTGTTGGTTGGATGTAAACTGGTAACAGCTAATCATGAGAACAGAACGGAGCTGCGTTTAAAAGGTAAAAATTGAGCTACCATATCATGCGGCCGATCCCCTAATGGGCCTATACCCTAAGAAGACCAGAATGGGAAAGGCACAGACAGGCAAACATGCCCTGCAGCAATATTTACAATAGCCAAGCCATGCAAGCAAACAAAATGTCCATCAACAGATAAATGGACAAAGAAGAAGTGGTATACGTACCGAATGGAATAGTAGCCTCGGGAAAAAAATGAAAAATGCCGTTTGCAGGACTACACATGAGCCTAGAAATAATCATAGTACGTTACGTAAGTCAAAAGGGAATGACAAATATCCTATGATATCATTTATACGTGTTATCCTAAGATTGCTCCCAATGAACATATTTCCACAGAAAAACACACTCACAGACTGATAAAACAAACTAATGGTTAACCAAAATGAAAGGTGGGAGGATGGATAAATTAGGATTATTAGGAAATTAGCATACATATACTAACATATGTTAAATGTATATAAACATATAACATATAAACTATATGAATTATATAATCACCAATACATATAAAATATATCATGACAAAACACCTACCAAATACCAAGGGAGGTCTACTCAACATTCTGTAATAACATACATGGTAACAGGATCCGAAGATGAACAGACATATGTATGAATCATTGACCAGATTCTGTACAGCCAGACAATCACAACACTCTAATCAAATTTCCTCCGATAAGAAATATAAATTAAATTTAAAAAACGAACATAAGTAAGGAGACATAAACTTCTGGGGGCTTGTCCCAGCACATTCCACTCTAATTTACAACCGAGGAACACGACGTCCAGGAAGACTCTGTTGCCCTAGTAACAAGAGTTGAGAACGTAATAATGCTGCCGCCTTGTGGCTGTTTCCCACAACAGCAGCTTTAAACACAGTGCTAATGGTCGCTTAATAGTCACGAGGACTGCGGGGCTGTAAATGATACCTGCCCTCAAAAAATGTCCTGGGGTAGGGAATAGGCAAGAAATTTCAACACATGACAAAGTTTTCAAGAAGTCAATATGAGAGGGAAGTTGTACTCACTCTTTAAAAAAAAAAGGAAAAGGAAAAAAAAGACATGCCTAAAGCTCAGTATAAGGAATTATTAGCTGCATGCAAATCCAACGTCCACAAAGGTTTCAGCTCACACCAGTCAAATGACCATCAGCAAAAAGTCTACAAACTATAAATGCTGAAGAGGTTTTAGGGAACTGTGTACCTTCTAGCTGCTGATGGGGTGTAAAGTGCTAACAGCACTAATGAAAACTGAATGCAGCTGCTTTAAAAGGTAAAAATTGAGCTACCGTATGATGCGGCAGGGCACCTTCTGGGCCTATAACCTAAGACCACCAGAATCGGAAAGACAGAGGCAGGCAAATGTGCACTGCAGCAATATTGAAAGAGCCAAGACATGGAAGCAAAAAAAAGCTCCATAAACAGATGAATGGACAAAGAAGAAGTGGTATATGTACAGAATGGAATATTAGCCACGAAAAAAAATAAAAGAATGGCATATGCAGCACCACGGATGAGCCTAGAGATAATCACACAACGTGAAGTAAGTCAGATTGCGAAAGACAAATGTTCTACGATATCACTTATGTTATCTGAAAATTCATAAAAATGAACATATTTCCATAGGGAAAGACAATCTCAGATGGAGAAGACAAACTTATGGTTAAGCCAAAGAAAAGGTGTGAGGAATGGACAAATTAGGATATTGGGGTTAACAAACATATACTAATACATATAAAATATATCATCCCCAAAGACCTATGGAATACCAAGAGTGGTCTATTCAACACTCTACAATAACCTACATGGAAAAGGACACAAAGATCAATAGATATATGTATATGTGTACATGAACAAGATTCTGTGCAGCTAGAACAAAAGACATTTTAAAATCCAATTTGCTCTGATAAAAATGAAAACTTAAAGACACAAACAAGAATTAAGGAGGCTAAAACTTATGGGGGTTTGTCCTGACACATTCCACTCTAATCTGCAACCTAAAAGCACAACTTGCAGCAAGGTTCTGTTTCCCTAGCAAGCAGAGTTGGCAACGTAGAAATGCTGCCACCTTAAGGCCGTTTCCTCAAACAGCAGCTTTAAATCCACTGCTAATGGTCACTAATATTCACAAGGACTGCAGGGCTGTAAATGACTCATGCCCTCAAAAACTGTCCTGGGGTAGGGAATGGCCAAAAAAATCCAAACGCGGCAAATTTTTCAAGAAGGAAATTTGAAGTTGTAAGTTTAGCTGAATCTTAAAAAAAAATGAAAAGGACATTGATACACGCAAAACATCAGGAATTATTAGACGCATGCAAATCCAATCTACACAAACGTATCACCTCACACCAGTCAGAATGACCATCAGCAAAACGTCAACAAACAATAGATGTTGAAGAAGTTGTGGAGAATAGCGTAACCTCTCGGTCTAAGTGGGATGTAAACTGGTAACCGCCAATAATAGGAACAGAATGGCAGTGCGTTGAAAGGTAAAAATTGAGTCCCCATATGATCCGGAAGGCCCACTATTGGGCCTGTCACCTGTGAAAGCCAGCATCAAAAAGACACAGGATGGAACATCGTGTATTGCAGCAGTATTTACAATAGCCAAGACATGGAAGCAACAAAAATGTCCATCATCAGATGAATGGACGAAAAAGTGGTCCATGTACACAATGCAATATTAGACACAGAAAAGAATGAAACAATGCCGTTTGCAGCACCATAGACGAGGCTACACACAATCACACAACTTGAAGTAAGTCAGAAAGCGAGAGACACATATCCTATGATATCACGTATAGGTCTTATGTAAAAATTGATAGGAATGAACCTATTTCCACAGAGAAGGACACTCACGTGTTCAGAAAACAAGCTTGTGCTTAACCAAACGGAAAGGTGTGAGGAATGTATAACGGAGGATATTGGGTTTAACAGACATATGCTAATACTTATAAAATATATAATCATCAGACATACCGAATACCAAGAGAGGTCTACACAACATTCTGTAATAATCTCTACGGAACAGGATCCAAACATGAAAAGATATATGAATCAATGAAAGACATTCTGTACACCTAGAACAAACACAACATTGCAATCAAATTTGCTCTGAGAAAAATGAAAATTAAACTGAGAATATCAACAACAAATAAGTAGACATAGTTTCTGGGGGTTTGTCCTGGCACATTCCACTCTACTTTACAACCTACAAACAGGACTTCCAGGAAGGCTGTGTTGCCCTAGTAACCAGAGTTGGGAATATAGAAATGCTGCCCCCTTGTGGCCGTTTCCTGCAACAGCAGCTTTAAATGCAGAACTAATGGTCATGTGATATTCACAATTACTACAGGGCTGTAAAGGACACCTGCCCTCAAAAAATGTCCTGGTGCAGGTAATGGCCACAGGAATTCAGAACATGGCAAATTTTTCAAGGAAACAATTTGAAGAGGTGAGTTTCTCTGTTTTACTTAAAAAAAAAAAAGTAGATGAAAGCTCAATATCGGGAATTATTAGACGCATGCAAATCCAACCTACAAAAAGGTATCACCACCCAACACTCAAAATGCCATCAGTAAAAAGTCTACAAACAATAAATTCTGAAGGGGTTTTAGAGAACTGTGTACCCTCTAGTTGCTGGTGGGATGTACACTGGTAACAGCCAGTAGTGAGAACAGAATGGAGGTGCGTTGAAAGGGAAAAATTTGAACTACCATATGATCTAGTAGGCCCACTGCTGGGCCTAATCCCTGAGAAGACCAGAATCCAAAAGACACAGGCTGGCAATCCTGCACTGCATCAATATTTAGCATTGCCAAGACTTGGAAGTAACCAAAATGTCCATCCACAGATGAATGCACAAAGAAGAAGTGGTCCATGTACACAATGCAATATTCGCCATGGAAAAGGATGAAACACTGCTCTTTGCAGCACCATAGATGAGCCTAGAGATAATCACAGAACATGAGGTAAGTCGGAAAGCAGCCGACAAATAACCTGTGATATCACTCCTAGCTGTTACCTAACAACTGACACGTATGAACATATTTCCACAGAGAAAGACTCTCACAGACTTAGAAAACAAACTATGGTTATCTAAAAGGAAAGGTGGGAGGAATGGATACATTAAGATTAGGGTTACCGTACGTATGCAAATACATATTAAACACACGTATCAAAAAGACCGACCATATACCAAGGGAGGTCTACTGAACGCTCTGTAATAATTTACACGGGGGCTTGCCTGGTGGCACCGTGGTTAAGAATCCACCTGCCAATGCAGGGGACACAGGTTCGATCCCTGGTTCGGGAAGGTCCCACATGCAGCAGAGCAACTAAGCCCGTGCACCACAACTAATGAGCCTACGCTTTGGAGCCCATGAGCCATAACTACTGAGCCCATGCACCACAACTACTGAAGCCCACATGCCTAGAGCCCGTGCTCCGCAACAAGAGAAGCCACTGCAGTGAGAAGCCGGTGCACCGCAACGGCGAGTAGCCCCCGCTCACCGCAACTGGAGAAAGCCCACATGCAGCAACGAAGATCCAACTCAGCCAAAAATAAATAAATAAATAAAATAAATTTATTTAAAAAAATAATAGTAATTTACATGGGAAGAGGATCTGTACATGAGTAGATATATATAATGTTCAATTGAACCTGATTGTGCACACCCAGAACAAACACTATTCTGCTCATTACCCCAATTTAAAAAATTAAAACCACGAACAACAATTAATGAGACATAAAGTTATTGGGGTTTTCCCTGGCACATCCCATTCTAATTTACAACCTAGGAACACAACTTTCAGGAAGGCTCTGCTGCCCTAGTAACCAGACTTGGGAATGGAGAAATGCTGCCGCCTTGTGGCCGTTTCCCACAACAGCAGCTTTAAACACAGGGCTAAGGGTCACTTGAGATTCACAGTAATTGTAGGGCCGTAAATGACACGTGTCCTCAAAACATGTCCTGGGGTAGGTAATGGCCAAGAAAGTTCACAACACGGAAAATTTTTCAAGAAAACAATTTGAAGAGGTAAGTGTTACTCACTCGGTTGTTTTAAAAAAAGAAGAACATGGATAAAAGCTCAATATCAGGAATTATTGGTTGGATGCAAATCCAAACTACAAAAAGATTTCACCACCCAATATTCAAAATGCCATCCGTAAAAAGTCTACAAACAATGCATGCTGACGGGTTGGGGGAGAAATGCATACCCACTATGCTGTTGGTTGGATGTAAACTGGTAACAGCTAATCATGAGAACAGAACGGAGCTGCATTTAAAAGGTAAAAATTGAGCTACCATATCATGCGGCCGATCCCCTAATGGGCCTATACCCTAAGAAGACCAGAATGGGAAAGGCACAGACAGGCAAACATGCCCTGCAGCAATATTTACAATAGCCAAGCCATGCAAGCAAACAAAGTGTCCATCAACAGATAAATGGACAAAGAAGAAGTGGTATACGTACCGAATGGAATAGTAGCCTCGGGAAAAAAATGAAAAATGCCGTTTGCAGGACTACACATGAGCCTAGAAATAATCATAGTACGTTACGTAAGTCAAAAGGGAATGACAAATATCCTATGATATCATTTATACGTGTTATCCTAAGATTGCTCCCAATGAACATATTTCCACAGAAAAACACACTCACAGACTGATAAAACAAACTAATGGTTAACCAAAATGAAAGGTGGGAGGATGGATAAATTAGGATTATTAGGAAATTAGCATACATATACTAACATATGTTAAATGTATATAAACATATAACATATAAACTATATGAATTATATAATCACCAATACATATAAAATATATCATGACAAAACACCTACCAAATACCAAGGGAGGTCTACTCAACATTCTGTAATAACATACATGGTAACAGGATCCGAAGATGAACAGACATATGTATGAATCATTGACCAGATTCTGTACAGCCAGACAATCACAACACTCTAATCAAATTTCCTCCGATAAGAAATATAAATTAAATTTAAAAAACGAACATAAGTAAGGAGACATAAACTTCTGGGGGCTTGTCCCAGCACATTCCACTCTAATTTACAACCGAGGAACACGACGTCCAGGAAGACTCTGTTGCCCTAGTAACAAGAGTTGAGAACGTAATAATGCTGCCGCCTTGTGGCTGTTTCCCACAACAGCAGCTTTAAACACAGTGCTAATGGTCGCTTAATAGTCACGAGGACTGCGGGGCTGTAAATGATACCTGCCCTCAAAAAATGTCCTGGGGTAGGGAATAGGCAAGAAATTTCAACACATGACAAAGTTTTCAAGAAGTCAATATGAGAGGGAAGTTGTACTCACTCTTTAAAAAAAAAAGGAAAAGAAAAAAAAAGACATGCCTAAAGCTCAGTATAAGGAATTATTAGCTGCATGCAAATCCCACGTCCACAAAGGTTTCAGCTCACACCAGTCAAATGACCATCAGCAAAAAGTCTACAAACTATAAATGCTGAAGAGGTTTTAGGGAACTGTGTACCTTCTAGCTGCTGATGGGGTGTAAAGTGCTAACAGCACTAATGAAAACTGAATGCAGCTGCTTTAAAAGGTAAAAATTGAGCTACCGTATGATGCGGCAGGGCACCTTCTGGGCCTATAACCTAAGACCACCAGAATCGGAAAGACAGAGGCAGGCAAATGTGCACTGCAGCAATATTGAAAGAGCCAAGACATGGAAGCAAAAAAAAGCTCCATAAACAGATGAATGGACAAAGAAGAAGTGGTATATGTACAGAATGGAATATTAGCCACGAAAAAAAATAAAAGAATGGCATATGCAGCACCACGGATGAGCCTAGAGATAATCACACAACGTGAAGTAAGTCAGATTGCGAAAGACAAATGTTCTACGATATCACTTATGTTATCTGAAAATTCATAAAAATGAACATATTTCCATAGGGAAAGACAATCTCAGATGGAGAAGACAAACTTATGGTTAAGCCAAAGAAAAGGTGTGAGGAATGGACAAATTAGGATATTGGGGTTAACAAACATATACTAATACATATAAAATATATCATCCCCAAAGACCTATGGAATACCAAGAGTGGTCTATTCAACACTCTACAATAACCTACATGGAAAAGGACACAAAGATCAATAGATATATGTATATGTGTACATGAACAAGATTCTGTGCAGCTAGAACAAAAGACATTTTAAAATCCAATTTGCTCTGATAAAAATGAAAACTTAAAGACACAAACAAGAATTAAGGAGGCTAAAACTTATGGGGGTTTGTCCTGACACATTCCACTCTAATCTGCAACCTAAAAGCACAACTTGCAGCAAGGTTCTGTTTCCCTAGCAAGCAGAGTTGGCAACGTAGAAATGCTGCCACCTTAAGGCCGTTTCCTCAAACAGCAGCTTTAAATCCACTGCTAATGGTCACTAATATTCACAAGGACTGCAGGGCTGTAAATGACTCATGCCCTCAAAAACTGTCCTGGGGTAGGGAATGGCCAAAAAAATCCAAACGCGGCAAATTTTTCAAGAAGGAAATTTGAAGTTGTAAGTTTAGCTGAATCTTAAAAAAAAATGAAAAGGACATTGATACACGCAAAACATCAGGAATTATTAGACGCATGCAAATCCAATCTACACAAACGTATCACCTCACACCAGTCAGAATGACCATCAGCAAAACGTCAACAAACAATAGATGTTGAAGAAGTTGTGGAGAATAGCGTAACCTCTCGGTCTAAGTGGGATGTAAACTGGTAACCGCCAATAATAGGAACAGAATGGCAGTGCGTTGAAAGGTAAAAATTGAGTCCCCATATGATCCGGAAGGCCCACTATTGGGCCTGTCACCTGTGAAAGCCAGCATCAAAAAGACACAGGATGGAACATCGTGTATTGCAGCAGTATTTACAATAGCCAAGACATGGAAGCAACAAAAATGTCCATCATCAGATGAATGGACGAAAAAGTGGTCCATGTACACAATGCAATATTAGACACAGAAAAGAATGAAACAATGCCGTTTGCAGCACCATAGATGAGGCTACAGACAATCACACAACTTGAAGTAAGTCAGAAAGCGAGAGACACATATCCTATGATATCACGTATAGGTCTTATGTAAAAATTGATAGGAATGAACCTATTTCCACAGAGAAGGACACTCACGTGTTCAGAAAACAAGCTTGTGCTTAACCAAACGGAAAGGTGTGAGGAATGTATAACGGAGGATATTGGGTTTAACAGACATATGCTAATACTTATAAAATATATAATCATCAGACATACCGAATACCAAGAGAGGTCTACACAACATTCTGTAATAATCTCTACGGAACAGGATCCAAACATGAAAAGATATATGAATCAATGAAAGACATTCTGTACACCTAGAACAAACACAACATTGCAATCAAATTTGCTCTGAGAAAAATGAAAATTAAACTGAGAATATCAACAACAAATAAGTAGACATAGTTTCTGGGGGTTTGTCCTGGCACATTCCACTCTACTTTACAACCTACAAACAGGACTTCCAGGAAGGCTGTGTTGCCCTAGTAACCAGAGTTGGGAATATAGAAATGCTGCCCCCTTGTGGCCGTTTCCTGCAACAGCAGCTTTAAATGCAGAACTAATGGTCATGTGATATTCACAATTACTACAGGGCTGTAAAGGACACCTGCCCTCAAAAAATGTCCTGGTGCAGGTAATGGCCACAGGAATTCAGAACATGGCAAATTTTTCAAGGAAACAATTTGAAGAGGTGAGTTTCTCTGTTTTACTTAAAAAAAAAAGTAGATGAAAGCTCAATATCGGGAATTATTAGACGCATGCAAATCCAACCTACAAAAAGGTATCACCACCCAACACTCAAAATGCCATCAGTAAAAAGTCTACAAACAATAAATTCTGAAGGGGTTTTAGAGAACTGTGTACCCTCTAGTTGCTGGTGGGATGTACACTGGTAACAGCCAGTAGTGAGAACAGAATGGAGGTGCGTTGAAAGGGAAAAATTTGAACTACCATATGATCTAGTAGGCCCACTGCTGGGCCTAATCCCTGAGAAGACCAGAATCCAAAAGACACAGGCTGGCAATCCTGCACTGCATCAATATTTAGCATTGCCAAGACTTGGAAGTAACCAAAATGTCCATCCACAGATGAATGCACAAAGAAGAAGTGGTCCATGTACACAATGCAATATTCGCCATGGAAAAGGATGAAACACTGCTCTTTGCAGCACCATAGATGAGCCTAGAGATAATCACAGAACATGAGGTAAGTCGGAAAGCAGC
The DNA here is from genome assembly GCF_028564815.1 of Eubalaena glacialis. Lineage (NCBI taxonomy): Eukaryota > Metazoa > Chordata > Mammalia > Artiodactyla > Balaenidae > Eubalaena > Eubalaena glacialis. The sequence goes on along the minus strand of NC_083722.1, from coordinate 130,023,670 downwards.
CGACAAATAACCTGTGATATCACTCCTAGCTGTTACCTAACAACTGACACGTATGAACATATTTCCACAGAGAAAGACTCTCACAGACTTAGAAAACAAACTATGGTTATCTAAAAGGAAAGGTGGGAGGAATGGATACATTAAGATTAGGGTTACCGTACGTATGCAAATACATATTAAACACACGTATCAAAAAGACCGACCATATACCAAGGGAGGTCTACTGAACGCTCTGTAATAATTTACACGGGGGCTTGCCTGGTGGCACCGTGGTTAAGAATCCACCTGCCAATGCAGGGGACACAGGTTCGATCCCTGGTTCGGGAAGGTCCCACATGCAGCAGAGCAACTAAGCCCGTGCACCACAACTAATGAGCCTACGCTCTGGAGCCCATGAGCCATAACTACTGAGCCCATGCGCCACAACTACTGAAGCCCACACGCCTAGAGCCCGTGCTCCGCAACAAGAGAAGCCACTGCAGTGAGAAGCCGGTGCACCGCAACGGAGAGTAGCCCCCGCTCACCGCAACTGGAGAAAGCCCACATGCAGCAACGAAGATCCAACTCAGCCAAAAATAAATAAATAAATAAATAAAATTTATTTAAAAAAATAATAGTAATTTACATGGGAAGAGGATCTGTACATGAGTAGATATATATAATGTTCAATTGAACCTGATTGTGCACACCCAGAAGAAACACTATTCTGCTCATTACCCCAATTTAAAAAATTAAAACCACGAACAACAATTAATGAGACATAAAGTTATTGGGGTTTTCCCTGGCACATCCCATTCTAATTTACAACCTAGGAACACAACTTTCAGGAAGGCTCTGCTGCCCTAGTAACCAGACTTGGGAATGGAGAAATGCTGCCGCCTTGTGGCCGTTTCCCACAACAGCAGCTTTAAACACAGGGCTAAGGGTCACTTGAGATTCACAGTAATTGTAGGGCCGTAAATGACACGTGTCCTCAAAACATGTCCTGGGGTAGGTAATGGCCAAGAAAGTTCACAACACGGAAAATTTTTCAAGAAAACAATTTGAAGAGGTAAGTGTTACTCACTCGGTTGTTTTAAAAAAAGAAGAACATGGATAAAAGCTCAATATCAGGAATTATTGGTTGGATGCAAATCCAAACTACAAAAAGATTTCACCACCCAATATTCAAAATGCCATCCGTAAAAAGTCTACAAACAATGCATGCTGACGGGTTGGGGGAGAAATGCATACCCACTATGCTGTTGGTTGGATGTAAACTGGTAACAGCTAATCATGAGAACAGAACGGAGCTGCGTTTAAAAGGTAAAAATTGAGCTACCATATCATGCGGCCGATCCCCTAATGGGCCTATACCCTAAGAAGACCAGAATGGGAAAGGCACAGACAGGCAAACATGCCCTGCAGCAATATTTACAATAGCCAAGCCATGCAAGCAAACAAAATGTCCATCAACAGATAAATGGACAAAGAAGAAGTGGTATACGTACCGAATGGAATAGTAGCCTCGGGAAAAAAATGAAAAATGCCGTTTGCAGGACTACACATGAGCCTAGAAATAATCATAGTACGTTACGTAAGTCAAAAGGGAATGACAAATATCCTATGATATCATTTATACGTGTTATCCTAAGATTGCTCCCAATGAACATATTTCCACAGAAAAACACACTCACAGACTGATAAAACAAACTAATGGTTAACCAAAATGAAAGGTGGGAGGATGGATAAATTAGGATTATGGGGGTAGCATACATATACTAACGTATGTTAAATGTATATAAACATATAACATATAAACTATATGAATTATATAATCACCAATACATATAAAATATATCATGACAAAACACCTACCAAATACCAAGGGAGGTCTACTCAACATTCTGTAATAACATACATGGTAACAGGATCCGAAGATGAACAGACATATGTATGAATCATTGACCAGATTCTGTACAGCCAGACAATCACAACACTCTAATCAAATTTCCTCTGATAAGAAATATAAATTAAATTTAAAAAACGAACATAAGTAAGGAGACATAAACTTCTGGGGGCTTGTCCCAGCACATTCCACTCTAATTTACAACCGAGGAACACGACGTCCAGGAAGACTCTGTTGCCCTAGTAACAAGAGTTGAGAACGTAATAATGCTGCCGCCTTGTGGCTGTTTCCCACAACAGCAGCTTTAAACACAGTGCTAATGGTCGCTTAATAGTCACGAGGACTGCGGGGCTGTAAATGATACCTGCCCTCAAAAAATGTCCTGGGGTAGGGAATAGGCAAGAAATTTCAACACATGACAAAGTTTTCAAGAAGTCAATATGAGAGGGAAGTTGTACTCACTCTTTAAAAAAAAAAGGAAAAGAAAAAAAAAGACATGCCTAAAGCTCAGTATAAGGAATTATTAGCTGCATGCAAATCCCACGTCCACAAAGGTTTCAGCTCACACCAGTCAAATGACCATCAGCAAAAAGTCTACAAACTATAAATGCTGAAGAGGTTTTAGGGAACTGTGTACCTTCTAGCTGCTGATGGGGTGTAAAGTGCTAACAGCACTAATGAAAACTGAATGCAGCTGCTTTAAAAGGTAAAAATTGAGCTACCGTATGATGCGGCAGGGCACCTTCTGGGCCTATAACCTAAGACCACCAGAATCGGAAAGACAGAGGCAGGCAAATGTGCACTGCAGCAATATTGAAAGAGCCAAGACATGGAAGCAAAAAAAAGCTCCATAAACAGATGAATGGACAAAGAAGAAGTGGTATATGTACAGAATGGAATATTAGCCACGAAAAAAAATAAAAGAATGGCATATGCAGCACCACGGATGAGCCTAGAGATAATCACACAACGTGAAGTAAGTCAGATTGCGAAAGACAAATGTTCTACGATATCACTTATGTTATCTGAAAATTCATAAAAATGAACATATTTCCATAGGGAAAGACAATCTCAGATGGAGAAGACAAACTTATGGTTAAGCCAAAGAAAAGGTGTGAGGAATGGACAAATTAGGATATTGGGGTTAACAAACATATACTAATACATATAAAATATATCATCCCCAAAGACCTATGGAATACCAAGAGTGGTCTATTCAACACTCTACAATAACCTACATGGAAAAGGACACAAAGATCAATAGATATATGTATATGTGTACATGAACAAGATTCTGTGCAGCTAGAACAAAAGACATTTTAAAATCCAATTTGCTCTGATAAAAATGAAAACTTAAAGACACAAACAAGAATTAAGGAGGCTAAAACTTATGGGGGTTTGTCCTGACACATTCCACTCTAATCTGCAACCTAAAAGCACAACTTGCAGCAAGGTTCTGTTTCCCTAGCAAGCAGAGTTGGCAACGTAGAAATGCTGCCACCTTAAGGCCGTTTCCTCAAACAGCAGCTTTAAATCCACTGCTAATGGTCACTAATATTCACAAGGACTGCAGGGCTGTAAATGACTCATGCCCTCAAAAACTGTCCTGGGGTAGGGAATGGCCAAAAAAATCCAAACGCGGCAAATTTTTCAAGAAGGAAATTTGAAGTTGTAAGTTTAGCTGAATCTTAAAAAAAAATGAAAAGGACATGGATACACGCAAAACATCAGGAATTATTAGACGCATGCAAATCCAATCTACACAAACGTATCACCTCACACCAGTCAGAATGACCATCAGCAAAACGTCAACAAACAATAGATGTTGAAGAAGTTGTGGAGAATAGCGTAACCTCTCGGTCTAAGTGGGATGTAAACTGGTAACCGCCAATAATAGGAACAGAATGGCAGTGCGTTGAAAGGTAAAAATTGAGTCCCCATATGATCCGGAAGGCCCACTATTGGGCCTGTCACCTGTGAAAGCCAGCATCAAAAAGACACAGGATGGAACATCGTGTATTGCAGCAGTATTTACAATAGCCAAGACATGGAAGCAACAAAAATGTCCATCATCAGATGAATGGACGAAAAAGTGGTCCATGTACACAATGCAATATTAGACACAGAAAAGAATGAAACAATGCCGTTTGCAGCACCATAGACGAGGCTACACACAATCACACAACTTGAAGTAAGTCAGAAAGCGAGAGACACATATCCTATGATATCACGTATAGGTCTTATGTAAAAATTGATAGGAATGAACCTATTTCCACAGAGAAGGACACTCACGTGTTCAGAAAACAAGCTTGTGCTTAACCAAACGGAAAGGTGTGAGGAATGTATAACGGAGGATATTGGGTTTAACAGACATATGCTAATACTTATAAAATATATAATCATCAGACATACCGAATACCAAGAGAGGTCTACACAACATTCTGTAATAATCTCTACGGAACAGGATCCAAACATGAAAAGATATATGAATCAATGAAAGACATTCTGTACACCTAGAACAAACACAACATTGCAATCAAATTTGCTCTGAGAAAAATGAAAATTAAACTGAGAATATCAACAACAAATAAGTAGACATAGTTTCTGGGGGTTTGTCCTGGCACATTCCACTCTACTTTACAACCTACAAACAGGACTTCCAGGAAGGCTGTGTTGCCCTAGTAACCAGAGTTGGGAATATAGAAATGCTGCCCCCTTGTGGCCGTTTCCTGCAACAGCAGCTTTAAATGCAGAACTAATGGTCATGTGATATTCACAATTACTACAGGGCTGTAAAGGACACCTGCCCTCAAAAAATGTCCTGGTGCAGGTAATGGCCACAGGAATTCAGAACATGGCAAATTTTTCAAGGAAACAATTTGAAGAGGTGAGTTTCTCTGTTTTACTTAAAAAAAAAACGTAGATGAAAGCTCAATATCGGGAATTATTAGAAGCATGCAAATCCAACCTACAAAAAGGTATCACCACCCAACACTCAAAATGCCATCAGTAAAAAGTCTACAAACAATAAATTCTGAAGGGGTTTTAGAGAACTGTGTACCCTCTAGTTGCTGGTGGGATGTACACTGGTAACAGCCAGTAGTGAGAACAGAATGGAGGTGCGTTGAAAGGGAAAAATTTGAACTACCATATGATCTAGTAGGCCCACTGCTGGGCCTAATCCCTGAGAAGACCAGAATCCAAAAGACACAGGCTGGCAATCCTGCACTGCATCAATATTTAGCATTGCCAAGACTTGGAAGTAACCAAAATGTCCATCCACAGATGAATGCACAAAGAAGAAGTGGTCCATGTACACAATGCAATATTCGCCATGGAAAAGGATGAAACACTGCTCTTTGAAGCACCATAGATGAGCCTAGAGATAATCACAGAACATGAGGTAAGTCGGAAAGCAGCCGACAAATAACCTGTGATATCACTCCTAGCTGTTACCTAACAACTGACACGTATGAACATATTTCCACAGAGAAAGACTCTCACAGACTTAGAAAACAAACTATGGTTATCTAAAAGGAAAGGTGGGAGGAATGGATACATTAAGATTAGGGTTACCGTACGTATGTAAATACATATTAAACACACGTATCAAAAAGACCGACCATATACCAAGGGAGGTCTACTGAACGCTCTGTAATAATTTACACGGGGGCTTGCCTGGTGGCACCGTGGTTAAGAATCCACCTGCCAATGCAGGGGACACAGGTTCGATCCCTGGTTCGGGAAGGTCCCACATGCAGCAGAGCAACTAAGCCCGTGCACCACAACTAATGAGCCTACGCTCTGGAGCCCATGAGCCATAACTACTGAGCCCATGCGCCACAACTACTGAAGCCCACACGCCTAGAGCCCGTGCTCCGCAACAAGAGAAGCCACTGCAGTGAGAAGCCGGTGCACCGCAACGGAGAGTAGCCCCCGCTCACCGCAACTGGAGAAAGCCCACATGCAGCAACGAAGATCCAACTCAGCCAAAAATAAATAAATAAATAAAATAAATTTATTTAAAAAAATAATAGTAATTTACATGGGAAGAGGATCTGTACATGAGTAGATATATATAATGTTCAATTGAACCTGATTGTGCACACCCAGAACAAACACTATTCTGCTCATTACCCCAATTTAAAAAATTAAAACCACGAACAACAATTAATGAGACATAAAGTTATTGGGGTTTTCCCTGGCACATCCCATTCTAATTTACAACCTAGGAACACAACTTTCAGGAAGGCTCTGCTGCCCTAGTAACCAGACTTGGGAATGGAGAAATGCTGCCGCCTTGTGGCCGTTTCCCACAACAGCAGCTTTAAACACAGGGCTAAGGGTCACTTGAGATTCACAGTAATTGTAGGGCCGTAAATGACACGTGTCCTCAAAACATGTCCTGGGGTAGGTAATGGCCAAGAAAGTTCACAACACGGAAAATTTTTCAAGAAAACAATTTGAAGAGGTAAGTGTTACTCACTCGGTTGTTTTAAAAAAAGAAGAACATGGATAAAAGCTCAATATCAGGAATTATTGGTTGGATGCAAATCCAAACTACAAAAAGATTTCACCACCCAATATTCAAAATGCCATCCGTAAAAAGTCTACAAACAATGCATGCTGACGGGTTGGGGGAGAAATGCATACCCACTATGCTGTTGGTTGGATGTAAACTGGTAACAGCTAATCATGAGAACAGAACGGAGCTGCGTTTAAAAGGTAAAAATTGAGCTACCATATCATGCGGCCGATCCCCTAATGGGCCTATACCCTAAGAAGACCAGAATGGGAAAGGCACAGACAGGCAAACATGCCCTGCAGCAATATTTACAATAGCCAAGCCATGCAAGCAAACAAAATGTCCATCAACAGATAAATGGACAAAGAAGAAGTGGTATACGTACCGAATGGAATAGTAGCCTCGGGAAAAAAATGAAAAATGCCGTTTGCAGGACTACACATGAGCCTAGAAATAATCATAGTACGTTACGTAAGTCAAAAGGGAATGACAAATATCCTATGATATCATTTATACGTGTTATCCTAAGATTGCTCCCAATGAACATATTTCCACAGAAAAACACACTCACAGACTGATAAAACAAACTAATGGTTAACCAAAATGAAAGGTGGGAGGATGGATAAATTAGGATTATTAGGAAATTAGCATACATATACTAACGTATGTTAAATGTATATAAACATATAACATATAAACTATATGAATTATATAATCACCAATACATATAAAATATATCATGACAAAACACCTACCAAATACCAAGGGAGGTCTACTCAACATTCTGTAATAACATACATGGTAACAGGATCCGAAGATGAACAGACATATGTATGAATCATTGACCAGATTCTGTACAGCCAGACAATCACAACACTCTAATCAAATTTCCTCCGATAAGAAATATAAATTAAATTTAAAAAACGAACATAAGTAAGGAGACATAAACTTCTGGGGGCTTGTCCCAGCACATTCCACTCTAATTTACAACCGAGGAACACGACGTCCAGGAAGACTCTGTTGCCCTAGTAACAAGAGTTGAGAACGTAATAATGCTGCCGCCTTGTGGCTGTTTCCCACAACAGCAGCTTTAAACACAGTGCTAATGGTCGCTTAATAGTCACGAGGACTGCGGGGCTGTAAATGATACCTGCCCTCAAAAAATGTCCTGGGGTAGGGAATAGGCAAGAAATTTCAACACATGACAAAGTTTTCAAGAAGTCAATATGAGAGGGAAGTTGTACTCACTCTTTAAAAAAAAAAGGAAAAGGAAAAAAAAGACACGCCTAAAGCTCAGTATAAGGAATTATTAGCTGCATGCAAATCCAACGTCCACAAAGGTTTCAGCTCACACCAGTCAAATGACCATCAGCAAAAAGTCTACAAACTATAAATGCTGAAGAGGTTTTAGGGAACTGTGTACCTTCTAGCTGCTGATGGGGTGTAAAGTGCTAACAGCACTAATGAAAACTGAATGCAGCTGCTTTAAAAGGTAAAAATTGAGCTACCGTATGATGCGGCAGGGCACCTTCTGGGCCTATAACCTAAGACCACCAGAATCGGAAAGACAGAGGCAGGCAAATGTGCACTGCAGCAATATTGAAAGAGCCAAGACATGGAAGCAAAAAAAAGCTCCATAAACAGATGAATGGACAAAGAAGAAGTGGTATATGTACAGAATGGAATATTAGCCACGAAAAAAAATAAAAGAATGGCATATGCAGCACCACGGATGAGCCTAGAGATAATCACACAACGTGAAGTAAGTCAGATTGCGAAAGACAAATGTTCTACGATATCACTTATGTTATCTGAAAATTCATAAAAATGAACATATTTCCATAGGGAAAGACAATCTCAGATGGAGAAGACAAACTTATGGTTAAGCCAAAGAAAAGGTGTGAGGAATGGACAAATTAGGATATTGGGGTTAACAAACATATACTAATACATATAAAATATATCATCCCCAAAGACCTATGGAATACCAAGAGTGGTCTATTCAACACTCTACAATAACCTACATGGAAAAGGACACAAAGATCAATAGATATATGTATATGTGTACATGAACAAGATTCTGTGCAGCTAGAACAAAAGACATTTTAAAATCCAATTTGCTCTGATAAAAATGAAAACTTAAAGACACAGACAAGAATTAAGGAGGCTAAAACTTATGGGGGTTTGTCCTGACACATTCCACTCTAATCTGCAACCTAAAAGCACAACTTGCAGCAAGGTTCTGTTTCCCTAGCAAGCAGAGTTGGCAACGTAGAAATGCTGCCACCTTAAGGCCGTTTCCTCAAACAGCAGCTTTAAATCCACTGCTAATGGTCACTAATATTCACAAGGACTGCAGGGCTGTAAATGACTCATGCCCTCAAAAACTGTCCTGGGGTAGGGAATGGCCAAAAAAATCCAAACGCGGCAAATTTTTCAAGAAGGAAATTTGAAGTTGTAAGTTTAGCTGAATCTTAAAAAAAATGAAAAGGACATGGATACACGCAAAACATCAGGAATTATTAGACGCATGCAAATCCAATCTACACAAACGTATCACCTCACACCAGTCAGAATGACCATCAGCAAAACGTCAACAAACAATAGATGTTGAAGAAGTTGTGGAGAATAGCGTAACCTCTCGGTCTAAGTGGGATGTAAACTGGTAACCGCCAATAATAGGAACAGAATGGCAGTGCGTTGAAAGGTAAAAATTGAGTCCCCATATGATCCGGAAGGCCCACTATTGGGCCTGTCACCTGTGAAAGCCAGCATCAAAAAGACACAGGATGGAACATCGTGTATTGCAGCAGTATTTACAATAGCCAAGACATGGAAGCAACAAAAATGTCCATCATCAGATGAATGGACGAAAAAGTGGTCCATGTACACAATGCAATATTAGACACAGAAAAGAATGAAACAATGCCGTTTGCAGCACCATAGACGAGGCTACACACAATCACACAACTTGAAGTAAGTCAGAAAGCGAGAGACACATATCCTATGATATCACGTATAGGTCTTATGTAAAAATTGATAGGAATGAACCTATTTCCACAGAGAAGGACACTCACGTGTTCAGAAAACAAGCTTGTGCTTAACCAAACAGAAAGGTGTGAGGAATGTATAACGGAGGATATTGGGTTTAACAGACATATGCTAATACTTATAAAATATATAATCATCAGACATACCGAATACCAAGAGAGGTCTACACAACATTCTGTAATAATCTCTACGGAACAGGATCCAAACATGAAAAGATATATGAATCAATGAAAGACATTCTGTACACCTAGAACAAACACAACATTGCAATCAAATTTGCTCTGAGAAAAATGAAAATTAAACTGAGAATATCAACAACAAATAAGTAGACATAGTTTCTGGGGGTTTGTCCTGGCACATTCCACTCTACTTTACAACCTACAAACAGGACTTCCAGGAAGGCTGTGTTGCCCTAGTAACCAGAGTTGGGAATGTAGAAATGCTGCCCCCTTGTGGCCGTTTCCTGCAACAGCAGCTTTAAATGCAGAACTAATGGTCATGTGATATTCACAATTACTACAGGGCTGTAAAGGACACCTGCCCTCAAAAAATGTCCTGGTGCAGGTAATGGCCACAGGAATTCAGAACATGGCAAATTTTTCAAGGAAACAATTTGAAGAGGTGAGTTTCTCTGTTTTACTTAAAAAAAAAAACGTAGATGAAAGCTCAATATCGGGAATTATTAGAAGCATGCAAATCCAACCTACAAAACGGTATCACCACCCAACACTCAAAATGCCATCAGTAAAAAGTCTACAAACAATAAATTCTGAAGGGGTTTTAGAGAACTGTGTACCCTCTAGTTGCTGGTGGGATGTACACTGGTAACAGCCAGTAGTGAGAACAGAATGGAGGTGCGTTGAAAGGGAAAAATTTGAACTACCATATGATCTAGTAGGCCCACTGCTGGGCCTAATCCCTGAGAAGACCAGAATCCAAAAGACACAGGCTGGCAATCCTGCACTGCATCAATATTTAGCATTGCCAAGACTTGGAAGTAACCAAAATGTCCATCCACAGATGAATGCACAAAGAAGAAGTGGTCCATGTACACAATGCAATATTCGCCATGGAAAAGGATGAAACACTGCTCTTTGAAGCACCATAGATGAGCCTAGAGATAATCACAGAACATGAGGTAAGTCGGAAAGCAGCCGACAAATAACCTGTGATATCACTCCTAGCTGTTACCTAACAACTGACACGTATGAACATATTTCCACAGAGAAAGACTCTCACAGACTTAGAAAACAAACTATGGTTATCTAAAAGGAAAGGTGGGAGGAATGGATACATTAAGATTAGGGTTACCGTACGTATGTAAATACATATTAAACACATGTATCAAAAAGACCGACCATATACCAAGGGAGGTCTACTGAACGCTCTGTAATAATTTACACGGGGGCTTGCCTGGTGGCACCGTGGTTAAGAATCCACCTGCCAATGCAGGGGACACAGGTTCGATCCCTGGTTCGGGAAGGTCCCACATGCAGCAGAGCAACTAAGCCCGTGCACCACAACTAATGAGCCTACGCTCTGGAGCCCATGAGCCATAACTACTGAGCCCATGCCCCACAACTACTGAAGCCCACACGCCTAGAGCCCGTGCTCCGCAACAAGAGAAGCCACTGCAGTGAGAAGCCGGTGCACCGCAACGGAGAGTAGCCCCCGCTCACCGCAACTGGAGAAAGCCCACATGCAGCAACGAAGATCCAACTCAGCCAAAAATAAATAAATAAATAAAATAAATTTATTTAAAAAAATAATAGTAATTTACATGGGAAGAGGATCTGTACATGAGTAGATATATATAATGTTCAATTGAACCTGATTGTGCACACCCAGAACAAACACTATTCTGCTCATTACCCCAATTTAAAAAATTAAAACCACGAACAACAATTAATGAGACATAAAGTTATTGGGGTTTTCCCTGGCACATCCCATTCTAATTTACAACCTAGGAACACAACTTTCAGGAAGGCTCTGCTGCCCTAGTAACCAGACTTGGGAATGGAGAAATGCTGCCGCCTTGTGGCCGTTTCCCACAACAGCAGCTTTAAACACAGGGCTAAGGGTCACTTGAGATTCACAGTAATTGTAGGGCCGTAAATGACACGTGTCCTCAAAACATGTCCTGGGGTAGGTAATGGCCAAGAAAGTTCACAACACGGAAAATTTTTCAAGAAAACAATTTGAAGAGGTAAGTGTTACTCACTCGGTTGTTTTAAAAAAAGAAGAACATGGATAAAAGCTCAATATCAGGAATTATTGGTTGGATGCAAATCCAAACTACAAAAAGATTTCACCACCCAATATTCAAAATGCCATCCGTAAAAAGTCTACAAACAATGCATGCTGACGGGTTGGGGGAGAAATGCATACCCACTATGCTGTTGGTTGGATGTAAACTGGTAACAGCTAATCATGAGAACAGAATGGAGCTGCGTTTAAAAGGTAAAAATTGAGCTACCATATCATGCGGCCGATCCCCTAATGGGCCTATACCCTAAGAAGACCAGAATGGGAAAGGCACAGACAGGCAAACATGCCCTGCAGCAATATTTACAATAGCCAAGCCATGCAAGCAAACAAAATGTCCATCAACAGATAAATGGACAAAGAAGAAGTGGTATACGTACCGAATGGAATAGTAGCCTCGGGAAAAAAATGAAAAATGCCGTTTGCAGGACTACACATGAGCCTAGAAATAATCATAGTACGTTACGTAAGTCAAAAGGGAATGACAAATATCCTATGATATCATTTATACGTGTTATCCTAAGATTGCTCCCAATGAACATATTTCCACAGAAAAACACACTCACAGACTGATAAAACAAACTAATGGTTAACCAAAATGAAAGGTGGGAGGATGGATAAATTAGGATTATTAGGAAATTAGCATACATATACTAACATATGTTAAATGTATATAAACATATAACATATAAACTATATGAATTATATAATCACCAATACATATAAAATATATCATGACAAAACACCTACCAAATACCAAGGGAGGTCTACTCAACATTCTGTAATAACATACATGGTAACAGGATCCGAAGATGAACAGACATATGTATGAATCATTGACCAGATTCTGTACAGCCAGACAATCACAACACTCTAATCAAATTTCCTCCGATAAGAAATATAAATTAAATTTAAAAAACGAACATAAGTAAGGAGACATAAACTTCTGGGGGCTTGTCCCAGCACATTCCACTCTAATTTACAACCGAGGAACACGACGTCCAGGAAGACTCTGTTGCCCTAGTAACAAGAGTTGAGAACGTAATAATGCTGCCGCCTTGTGGCTGTTTCCCACAACAGCAGCTTTAAACACAGTGCTAATGGTCGCTTAATAGTCACGAGGACTGCGGGGCTGTAAATGATACCTGCCCTCAAAAAATGTCCTGGGGTAGGGAATAGGCAAGAAATTTCAACACATGACAAAGTTTTCAAGAAGTCAATATGAGAGGGAAGTTGTACTCACTCTTTAAAAAAAAAAGGAAAAGGAAAAAAAAGACACGCCTAAAGCTCAGTATAAGGAATTATTAGCTGCATGCAAATCCAACGTCCACAAAGGTTTCAGCTCACACCAGTCAAATGACCATCAGCAAAAAGTCTACAAACTATAAATGCTGAAGAGGTTTTAGGGAACTGTGTACCTTCTAGCTGCTGATGGGGTGTAAAGTGCTAACAGCACTAATGAAAACTGAATGCAGCTGCTTTAAAAGGTAAAAATTGAGCTACCGTATGATGCGGCAGGGCACCTTCTGGGCCTATAACCTAAGACCACCAGAATCGGAAAGACAGAGGCAGGCAAATGTGCACTGCAGCAATATTGAAAGAGCCAAGACATGGAAGCAAAAAAAAGCTCCATAAACAGATGAATGGACAAAGAAGAAGTGGTATATGTACAGAATGGAATATTAGCCACGAAAAAAAATAAAAGAATGGCATATGCAGCACCACGGATGAGCCTAGAGATAATCACACAACGTGAAGTAAGTCAGATTGCGAAAGACAAATGTTCTACGATATCACTTATGTTATCTGAAAATTCATAAAAATGAACATATTTCCATAGGGAAAGACAATCTCAGATGGAGAAGACAAACTTATGGTTAAGCCAAAGAAAAGGTGTGAGGAATGGACAAATTAGGATATTGGGGTTAACAAACATATACTAATACATATAAAATATATCATCCCCAAAGACCTATGGAATACCAAGAGTGGTCTATTCAACACTCTACAATAACCTACATGGAAAAGGACACAAAGATCAATAGATATATGTATATGTGTACATGAACAAGATTCTGTGCAGCTAGAACAAAAGACATTTTAAAATCCAATTTGCTCTGATAAAAATGAAAACTTAAAGACACAAACAAGAATTAAGGAGGCTAAAACTTATGGGGGTTTGTCCTGACACATTCCACTCTAATCTGCAACCTAAAAGCACAACTTGCAGCAAGGTTCTGTTTCCCTAGCAAGCAGAGTTGGCAACGTAGAAATGCTGCCACCTTAAGGCCGTTTCCTCAAACAGCAGCTTTAAATCCACTGCTAATGGTCACTAATATTCACAAGGACTGCAGGGCTGTAAATGACTCATGCCCTCAAAAACTGTCCTGGGGTAGGGAATGGCCAAAAAAATCCAAACGCGGCAAATTTTTCAAGAAGGAAATTTGAAGTTGTAAGTTTAGCTGAATCTTAAAAAAAAATGAAAAGGACATGGATACACGCAAAACATCAGGAATTATTAGACGCATGCAAATCCAATCTACACAAACGTATCACCTCACACCAGTCAGAATGACCATCAGCAAAACGTCAACAAACAATAGATGTTGAAGAAGTTGTGGAGAATAGCGTAACCTCTCGGTCTAAGTGGGATGTAAACTGGTAACCGCCAATAATAGGAACAGAATGGCAGTGCGTTGAAAGGTAAAAATTGAGTCCCCATATGATCCGGAAGGCCCACTATTGGGCCTGTCACCTGTGAAAGCCAGCATCAAAAAGACACAGGATGGAACATCGTGTATTGCAGCAGTATTTACAATAGCCAAGACATGGAAGCAACAAAAATGTCCATCATCAGATGAATGGACGAAAAAGTGGTCCATGTACACAATGCAATATTAGACACAGAAAAGAATGAAACAATGCCGTTTGCAGCACCATAGACGAGGCTACACACAATCACACAACTTGAAGTAAGTCAGAAAGCGAGAGACACATATCCTATGATATCACGTATAGGTCTTATGTAAAAATTGATAGGAATGAACCTATTTCCACAGAGAAGGACACTCACGTGTTCAGAAAACAAGCTTGTGCTTAACCAAACAGAAAGGTGTGAGGAATGTATAACGGAGGATATTGGGTTTAACAGACATATGCTAATACTTATAAAATATATAATCATCAGACATACCGAATACCAAGAGAGGTCTACACAACATTCTGTAATAATCTCTACGGAACAGGATCCAAACATGAAAAGATATATGAATCAATGAAAGACATTCTGTACACCTAGAACAAACACAACATTGCAATCAAATTTGCTCTGAGAAAAATGAAAATTAAACTGAGAATATCAACAACAAATAAGTAGACATAGTTTCTGGGGGTTTGTCCTGGCACATTCCACTCTACTTTACAACCTACAAACAGGACTTCCAGGAAGGCTGTGTTGCCCTAGTAACCAGAGTTGGGAATATAGAAATGCTGCCCCCTTGTGGCCGTTTCCTGCAACAGCAGCTTTAAATGCAGAACTAATGGTCATGTGATATTCACAATTACTACAGGGCTGTAAAGGACACCTGCCCTCAAAAAATGTCCTGGTGCAGGTAATGGCCACAGGAATTCAGAACATGGCAAATTTTTCAAGGAAACAATTTGAAGAGGTGAGTTTCTCTGTTTTACTTAAAAAAAAAAAGTAGATGAAAGCTCAATATCGGGAATTATTAGACGCATGCAAATCCAACCTACAAAAAGGTATCACCACCCAACACTCAAAATGCCATCAGTAAAAAGTCTACAAACAATAAATTCTGAAGGGGTTTTAGAGAACTGTGTACCCTCTAGTTGCTGGTGGGATGTACACTGGTAACAGCCAGTAGTGAGAACAGAATGGAGGTGCGTTGAAAGGGAAAAATTTGAACTACCATATGATCTAGTAGGCCCACTGCTGGGCCTAATCCCTGAGAAGACCAGAATCCAAAAGACACAGGCTGGCAATCCTGCACTGCATCAATATTTAGCATTGCCAAGACTTGGAAGTAACCAAAATGTCCATCCACAGATGAATGCACAAAGAAGAAGTGGTCCATGTACACAATGCAATATTCGCCATGGAAAAGGATGAAACACTGCTCTTTGCAGCACCATAGATGAGCCTAGAGATAATCACAGAACATGAGGTAAGTCGGAAAGCAGCCGACAAATAACCTGTGATATCACTCCTAGCTGTTACCTAACAACTGACACGTATGAACATATTTCCACAGAGAAAGACTCTCACAGACTTAGAAAACAAACTATGGTTATCTAAAAGGAAAGGTGGGAGGAATGGATACATTAAGATTAGGGTTACCGTACGTATGCAAATACATATTAAACACACGTATCAAAAAGACCGACCATATACCAAGGGAGGTCTACTGAACGCTCTGTAATAATTTACACGGGGGCTTGCCTGGTGGCACCGTGGTTAAGAATCCACCTGCCAATGCAGGGGACACAGGTTCGATCCCTGGTTCGGGAAGGTCCCACATGCAGCAGAGCAACTAAGCCCGTGCACCACAACTAATGAGCCTACGCTCTGGAGCCCATGAGCCATAACTACTGAGCCCATGCGCCACAACTACTGAAGCCCACACGCCTAGAGCCCGTGCTCCGCAACAAGAGAAGCCACTGCAGTGAGAAGCCGGTGCACCGCAACGGAGAGTAGCCCCCGCTCACCGCAACTGGAGAAAGCCCACATGCAGCAACGAAGATCCAACTCAGCCAAAAATAAATAAATAAATAAAATAAATTTATTTAAAAAAATAATAGTAATTTACATGGGAAGAGGATCTGTACATGAGTAGATATATATAATGTTCAATTGAACCTGATTGTGCACACCCAGAACAAACACTATTCTGCTCATTACCCCAATTTAAAAAATTAAAACCACGAACAACAATTAATGAGACATAAAGTTATTGGGGTTTTCCCTGGCACATCCCATTCTAATTTACAACCTAGGAACACAACTTTCAGGAAGGCTCTGCTGCCCTAGTAACCAGACTTGGGAATGGAGAAATGCTGCCGCCTTGTGGCCGTTTCCCACAACAGCAGCTTTAAACACAGGGCTAAGGGTCACTTGAGATTCACAGTAATTGTAGGGCCGTAAATGACACGTGTCCTCAAAACATGTCCTGGGGTAGGTAATGGCCAAGAAAGTTCACAACACGGAAAATTTTTCAAGAAAACAATTTGAAGAGGTAAGTGTTACTCACTCGGTTGTTTTAAAAAAAGAAGAACATGGATAAAAGCTCAATATCAGGAATTATTGGTTGGATGCAAATCCAAACTACAAAAAGATTTCACCACCCAATATTCAAAATGCCATCCGTAAAAAGTCTACAAACAATGCATGCTGACGGGTTGGGGGAGAAATGCATACCCACTATGCTGTTGGTTGGATGTAAACTGGTAACAGCTAATCATGAGAACAGAACGGAGCTGCGTTTAAAAGGTAAAAATTGAGCTACCATATCATGCGGCCGATCCCCTAATGGGCCTATACCCTAAGAAGACCAGAATGGGAAAGGCACAGACAGGCAAACATGCCCTGCAGCAATATTTACAATAGCCAAGCCATGCAAGCAAACAAAATGTCCATCAACAGATAAATGGACAAAGAAGAAGTGGTATACGTACCGAATGGAATAGTAGCCTCGGGAAAAAAATGAACAATGCCGTTTGCAGGATTACACATGAGCCTAGAAATAATCATAGTACGTTACGTAAGTCAAAAGGGAATGACAAATATCCTATGATATCATTTATACGTGTTATCCTAAGATTGCTCCCAATGAACATATTTCCACAGAAAAACACACTCACAGACTGATAAAACAAACTAATGGTTAACCAAAATGAAAGGTGGGAGGATGGATAAATTAGGATTATTAGGAAATTAGCATACATATACTAACATATGTTAAATGTATATAAACATATAACATATAAACTATATGAATTATATAATCACCAATACATATAAAATATATCATGACAAAACACCTACCAAATACCAAGGGAGGTCTACTCAACATTCTGTAATAACATACATGGTAACAGGATCCGAAGATGAACAGACATATGTATGAATCATTGACCAGATTCTGTACAGCCAGACAATCACAACACTCTAATCAAATTTCCTCCGATAAGAAATATAAATTAAATTTAAAAAACGAACATAAGTAAGGAGACATAAACTTCTGGGGGCTTGTCCCAGCACATTCCACTCTAATTTACAACCGAGGAACACGACGTCCAGGAAGACTCTGTTGCCCTAGTAACAAGAGTTGAGAACGTAATAATGCTGCCGCCTTGTGGCTGTTTCCCACAACAGCAGCTTTAAACACAGTGCTAATGGTCGCTTAATAGTCACGAGGACTGCGGGGCTGTAAATGATACCTGCCCTCAAAAAATGTCCTGGGGTAGGGAATAGGCAAGAAATTTCAACACATGACAAAGTTTTCAAGAAGTCAATATGAGAGGGAAGTTGTACTCACTCTTTAAAAAAAAAAGGAAAAGGAAAAAAAAGACGTGCCTAAAGCTCAGTATAAGGAATTATTAGCTGCATGCAAATCCAACGTCCACAAAGGTTTCAGCTCACACCAGTCAAATGACCATCAGCAAAAAGTCTACAAACTATAAATGCTGAAGAGGTTTTAGGGAACTGTGTACCTTCTAGCTGCTGATGGGGTGTAAAGTGCTAACAGCACTAATGAAAACTGAATGCAGCTGCTTTAAAAGGTAAAAATTGAGCTACCGTATGATGCGGCAGGGCACCTTCTGGGCCTATAACCTAAGACCACCAGAATCGGAAAGACAGAGGCAGGCAAATGTGCACTGCAGCAATATTGAAAGAGCCAAGACATGGAAGCAAAAAAAAGCTCCATAAACAGATGAATGGACAAAGAAGAAGTGGTATATGTACAGAATGGAATATTAGCCACGAAAAAAAATAAAAGAATGGCATATGCAGCACCACGGATGAGCCTAGAGATAATCACACAACGTGAAGTAAGTCAGATTGCGAAAGACAAATGTTCTACGATATCACTTATGTTATCTGAAAATTCATAAAAATGAACATATTTCCATAGGGAAAGACAATCTCAGATGGAGAAGACAAACTTATGGTTAAGCCAAAGAAAAGGTGTGAGGAATGGACAAATTAGGATATTGGGGTTAACAAACATATACTAATACATATAAAATATATCATCCCCAAAGACCTATGGAATACCAAGAGTGGTCTATTCAACACTCTACAATAACCTACATGGAAAAGGACACAAAGATCAATAGATATATGTATATGTGTACATGAACAAGATTCTGTGCAGCTAGAACAAAAGACATTTTAAAATCCAATTTGCTCTGATAAAAATGAAAACTTAAAGACACAAACAAGAATTAAGGAGGCTAAAACTTATGGGGGTTTGTCCTGACACATTCCACTCTAATCTGCAACCTAAAAGCACAACTTGCAGCAAGGTTCTGTTTCCCTAGCAAGCAGAGTTGGCAACGTAGAAATGCTGCCACCTTAAGGCCGTTTCCTCAAACAGCAGCTTTAAATCCACTGCTAATGGTCACTAATATTCACAAGGACTGCAGGGCTGTAAATGACTCATGCCCTCAAAAACTGTCCTGGGGTAGGGAATGGCCAAAAAAATCCAAACGCGGCAAATTTTTCAAGAAGGAAATTTGAAGTTGTAAGTTTAGCTGAATCTTAAAAAAAAATGAAAAGGACATGGATACACGCAAAACATCAGGAATTATTAGACGCATGCAAATCCAATCTACACAAACGTATCACCTCACACCAGTCAGAATGACCATCAGCAAAACGTCAACAAACAATAGATGTTGAAGAAGTTGTGGAGAATAGCGTAACCTCTCGGTCTAAGTGGGATGTAAACTGGTAACCGCCAATAATAGGAACAGAATGGCAGTGCGTTGAAAGGTAAAAATTGAGTCCCCATATGATCCGGAAGGCCCACTATTGGGCCTGTCACCTGTGAAAGCCAGCATCAAAAAGACACAGGATGGAACATCGTGTATTGCAGCAGTATTTACAATAGCCAAGACATGGAAGCAACAAAAATGTCCATCATCAGATGAATGGACGAAAAAGTGGTCCATGTACACAATGCAATATTAGACACAGAAAAGAATGAAACAATGCCGTTTGCAGCACCATAGACGAGGCTACAGACAATCACACAACTTGAAGTAAGTCAGAAAGCGAGAGACACATATCCTATGATATCACGTATAGGTCTTATGTAAAAATTGATAGGAATGAACCTATTTCCACAGAGAAGGACACTCACGTGTTCAGAAAACAAGCTTGTGCTTAACCAAACGGAAAGGTGTGAGGAATGTATAACGGAGGATATTGGGTTTAACAGACATATGCTAATACTTATAAAATATATAATCATCAGACATACCGAATACCAAGAGAGGTCTACACAACATTCTGTAATAATCTCTACGGAACAGGATCCAAACATGAAAAGATATATGAATCAATGAAAGACATTCTGTACACCTAGAACAAACACAACATTGCAATCAAATTTGCTCTGAGAAAAATGAAAATTAAACTGAGAATATCAACAACAAATAAGTAGACATAGTTTCTGGGGGTTTGTCCTGGCACATTCCACTCTACTTTACAACCTACAAACAGGACTTCCAGGAAGGCTGTGTTGCCCTAGTAACCAGAGTTGGGAATATAGAAATGCTGCCCCCTTGTGGCCGTTTCCTGCAACAGCAGCTTTAAATGCAGAACTAATGGTCATGTGATATTCACAATTACTACAGGGCTGTAAAGGACACCTGCCCTCAAAAAATGTCCTGGTGCAGGTAATGGCCACAGGAATTCAGAACATGGCAAATTTTTCAAGGAAACAATTTGAAGAGGTGAGTTTCTCTGTTTTACTTAAAAAAAAAAAGTAGATGAAAGCTCAATATCGGGAATTATTAGACGCATGCAAATCCAACCTACAAAAAGGTATCACCACCCAACACTCAAAATGCCATCAGTAAAAAGTCTACAAACAATAAATTCTGAAGGGGTTTTAGAGAACTGTGTACCCTCTAGTTGCTGGTGGGATGTACACTGGTAACAGCCAGTAGTGAGAACAGAATGGAGGTGCGTTGAAAGGGAAAAATTTGAACTACCATATGATCTAGTAGGCCCACTGCTGGGCCTAATCCCTGAGAAGACCAGAATCCAAAAGACACAGGCTGGCAATCCTGCACTGCATCAATATTTAGCATTGCCAAGACTTGGAAGTAACCAAAATGTCCATCCACAGATGAATGCACAAAGAAGAAGTGGTCCATGTACACAATGCAATATTCGCCATGGAAAAGGATGAAACACTGCTCTTTGCAGCACCATAGATGAGCCTAGAGATAATCACAGAACATGAGGTAAGTCGGAAAGCAGCCGACAAATAACCTGTGATATCACTCCTAGCTGTTACCTAACAACTGACACGTATGAACATATTTCCACAGAGAAAGACTCTCACAGACTTAGAAAACAAACTATGGTTATCTAAAAGGAAAGGTGGGAGGAATGGATACATTAAGATTAGGGTTACCGTACGTATGCAAATACATATTAAACACACGTATCAAAAAGACCGACCATATACCAAGGGAGGTCTACTGAACGCTCTGTAATAATTTACACGGGGGCTTGCCTGGTGGCACCGTGGTTAAGAATCCACCTGCCAATGCAGGGGACACAGGTTCGATCCCTGGTTCGGGAAGGTCCCACATGCAGCAGAGCAACTAAGCCCGTGCACCACAACTAATGAGCCTACGCTCTGGAGCCCATGAGCCATAACTACTGAGCCCATGCGCCACAACTACTGAAGCCCACACGCCTAGAGCCCGTGCTCCGCAACAAGAGAAGCCACTGCAGTGAGAAGCCGGTGCACCGCAACGGAGAGTAGCCCCCGCTCACCGCAACTGGAGAAAGCCCACATGCAGCAACGAAGATCCAACTCAGCCAAAAATAAATAAATAAATAAAATAAATTTATTTAAAAAAATAATAGTAATTTACATGGGAAGAGGATCTGTACATGAGTAGATATATATAATGTTCAATTGAACCTGATTGTGCACACCCAGAACAAACACTATTCTGCTCATTACCCCAATTTAAAAAATTAAAACCACGAACAACAATTAATGAGACATAAAGTTATTGGGGTTTTCCCTGGCACATCCCATTCTAATTTACAACCTAGGAACACAACTTTCAGGAAGGCTCTGCTGCCCTAGTAACCAGACTTGGGAATGGAGAAATGCTGCCGCCTTGTGGCCGTTTCCCACAACAGCAGCTTTAAACACAGGGCTAAGGGTCACTTGAGATTCACAGTAATTGTAGGGCCGTAAATGACACGTGTCCTCAAAACATGTCCTGGGGTAGGTAATGGCCAAGAAAGTTCACAACACGGAAAATTTTTCAAGAAAACAATTTGAAGAGGTAAGTGTTACTCACTCGGTTGTTTTAAAAAAAGAAGAACATGGATAAAAGCTCAATATCAGGAATTATTGGTTGGATGCAAATCCAAACTACAAAAAGATTTCACCACCCAATATTCAAAATGCCATCCGTAAAAAGTCTACAAACAATGCATGCTGACGGGTTGGGGGAGAAATGCATACCCACTATGCTGTTGGTTGGATGTAAACTGGTAACAGCTAATCATGAGAACAGAACGGAGCTGCGTTTAAAAGGTAAAAATTGAGCTACCATATCATGCGGCCGATCCCCTAATGGGCCTATACCCTAAGAAGACCAGAATGGGAAAGGCACAGACAGGCAAACATGCCCTGCAGCAATATTTACAATAGCCAAGCCATGCAAGCAAACAAAATGTCCATCAACAGATAAATGGACAAAGAAGAAGTGGTATACGTACCGAATGGAATAGTAGCCTCGGGAAAAAAATGAACAATGCCGTTTGCAGGATTACACATGAGCCTAGAAATAATCATAGTACGTTACGTAAGTCAAAAGGGAATGACAAATATCCTATGATATCATTTATACGTGTTATCCTAAGATTGCTCCCAATGAACATATTTCCACAGAAAAACACACTCACAGACTGATAAAACAAACTAATGGTTAACCAAAATGAAAGGTGGGAGGATGGATAAATTAGGATTATTAGGAAATTAGCATACATATACTAACATATGTTAAATGTATATAAACATATAACATATAAACTATATGAATTATATAATCACCAATACATATAAAATATATCATGACAAAACACCTACCAAATACCAAGGGAGGTCTACTCAACATTCTGTAATAACATACATGGTAACAGGATCCGAAGATGAACAGACATATGTATGAATCATTGACCAGATTCTGTACAGCCAGACAATCACAACACTCTAATCAAATTTCCTCCGATAAGAAATATAAATTAAATTTAAAAAACGAACATAAGTAAGGAGACATAAACTTCTGGGGGCTTGTCCCAGCACATTCCACTCTAATTTACAACCGAGGAACACGACGTCCAGGAAGACTCTGTTGCCCTAGTAACAAGAGTTGAGAACGTAATAATGCTGCCGCCTTGTGGCTGTTTCCCACAACAGCAGCTTTAAACACAGTGCTAATGGTCGCTTAATAGTCACGAGGACTGCGGGGCTGTAAATGATACCTGCCCTCAAAAAATGTCCTGGGGTAGG
The DNA here is from genome assembly GCF_028564815.1 of Eubalaena glacialis. Lineage (NCBI taxonomy): Eukaryota > Metazoa > Chordata > Mammalia > Artiodactyla > Balaenidae > Eubalaena > Eubalaena glacialis. Next base: position 130,000,146 of record NC_083722.1, on the reverse strand, counting down.
GAATAGGCAAGAAATTTCAACACATGACAAAGTTTTCAAGAAGTCAATATGAGAGGGAAGTTGTACTCACTCTTTAAAAAAAAAAGGAAAAGGAAAAAAAAGACGTGCCTAAAGCTCAGTATAAGGAATTATTAGCTGCATGCAAATCCAACGTCCACAAAGGTTTCAGCTCACACCAGTCAAATGACCATCAGCAAAAAGTCTACAAACTATAAATGCTGAAGAGGTTTTAGGGAACTGTGTACCTTCTAGCTGCTGATGGGGTGTAAAGTGCTAACAGCACTAATGAAAACTGAATGCAGCTGCTTTAAAAGGTAAAAATTGAGCTACCGTATGATGCGGCAGGGCACCTTCTGGGCCTATAACCTAAGACCACCAGAATCGGAAAGACAGAGGCAGGCAAATGTGCACTGCAGCAATATTGAAAGAGCCAAGACATGGAAGCAAAAAAAAGCTCCATAAACAGATGAATGGACAAAGAAGAAGTGGTATATGTACAGAATGGAATATTAGCCACGAAAAAAAATAAAAGAATGGCATATGCAGCACCACGGATGAGCCTAGAGATAATCACACAACGTGAAGTAAGTCAGATTGCGAAAGACAAATGTTCTACGATATCACTTATGTTATCTGAAAATTCATAAAAATGAACATATTTCCATAGGGAAAGACAATCTCAGATGGAGAAGACAAACTTATGGTTAAGCCAAAGAAAAGGTGTGAGGAATGGACAAATTAGGATATTGGGGTTAACAAACATATACTAATACATATAAAATATATCATCCCCAAAGACCTATGGAATACCAAGAGTGGTCTATTCAACACTCTACAATAACCTACATGGAAAAGGACACAAAGATCAATAGATATATGTATATGTGTACATGAACAAGATTCTGTGCAGCTAGAACAAAAGACATTTTAAAATCCAATTTGCTCTGATAAAAATGAAAACTTAAAGACACAAACAAGAATTAAGGAGGCTAAAACTTATGGGGGTTTGTCCTGACACATTCCACTCTAATCTGCAACCTAAAAGCACAACTTGCAGCAAGGTTCTGTTTCCCTAGCAAGCAGAGTTGGCAACGTAGAAATGCTGCCACCTTAAGGCCGTTTCCTCAAACAGCAGCTTTAAATCCACTGCTAATGGTCACTAATATTCACAAGGACTGCAGGGCTGTAAATGACTCATGCCCTCAAAAACTGTCCTGGGGTAGGGAATGGCCAAAAAAATCCAAACGCGGCAAATTTTTCAAGAAGGAAATTTGAAGTTGTAAGTTTAGCTGAATCTTAAAAAAAAATGAAAAGGACATGGATACACGCAAAACATCAGGAATTATTAGACGCATGCAAATCCAATCTACACAAACGTATCACCTCACACCAGTCAGAATGACCATCAGCAAAACGTCAACAAACAATAGATGTTGAAGAAGTTGTGGAGAATAGCGTAACCTCTCGGTCTAAGTGGGATGTAAACTGGTAACCGCCAATAATAGGAACAGAATGGCAGTGCGTTGAAAGGTAAAAATTGAGTCCCCATATGATCCGGAAGGCCCACTATTGGGCCTGTCACCTGTGAAAGCCAGCATCAAAAAGACACAGGATGGAACATCGTGTATTGCAGCAGTATTTACAATAGCCAAGACATGGAAGCAACAAAAATGTCCATCATCAGATGAATGGACGAAAAAGTGGTCCATGTACACAATGCAATATTAGACACAGAAAAGAATGAAACAATGCCGTTTGCAGCACCATAGACGAGGCTACAGACAATCACACAACTTGAAGTAAGTCAGAAAGCGAGAGACACATATCCTATGATATCACGTATAGGTCTTATGTAAAAATTGATAGGAATGAACCTATTTCCACAGAGAAGGACACTCACGTGTTCAGAAAACAAGCTTGTGCTTAACCAAACGGAAAGGTGTGAGGAATGTATAACGGAGGATATTGGGTTTAACAGACATATGCTAATACTTATAAAATATATAATCATCAGACATACCGAATACCAAGAGAGGTCTACACAACATTCTGTAATAATCTCTACGGAACAGGATCCAAACATGAAAAGATATATGAATCAATGAAAGACATTCTGTACACCTAGAACAAACACAACATTGCAATCAAATTTGCTCTGAGAAAAATGAAAATTAAACTGAGAATATCAACAACAAATAAGTAGACATAGTTTCTGGGGGTTTGTCCTGGCACATTCCACTCTACTTTACAACCTACAAACAGGACTTCCAGGAAGGCTGTGTTGCCCTAGTAACCAGAGTTGGGAATATAGAAATGCTGCCCCCTTGTGGCCGTTTCCTGCAACAGCAGCTTTAAATGCAGAACTAATGGTCATGTGATATTCACAATTACTACAGGGCTGTAAAGGACACCTGCCCTCAAAAAATGTCCTGGTGCAGGTAATGGCCACAGGAATTCAGAACATGGCAAATTTTTCAAGGAAACAATTTGAAGAGGTGAGTTTCTCTGTTTTACTTAAAAAAAAAAAGTAGATGAAAGCTCAATATCGGGAATTATTAGACGCATGCAAATCCAACCTACAAAAAGGTATCACCACCCAACACTCAAAATGCCATCAGTAAAAAGTCTACAAACAATAAATTCTGAAGGGGTTTTAGAGAACTGTGTACCCTCTAGTTGCTGGTGGGATGTACACTGGTAACAGCCAGTAGTGAGAACAGAATGGAGGTGCGTTGAAAGGGAAAAATTTGAACTACCATATGATCTAGTAGGCCCACTGCTGGGCCTAATCCCTGAGAAGACCAGAATCCAAAAGACACAGGCTGGCAATCCTGCACTGCATCAATATTTAGCATTGCCAAGACTTGGAAGTAACCAAAATGTCCATCCACAGATGAATGCACAAAGAAGAAGTGGTCCATGTACACAATGCAATATTCGCCATGGAAAAGGATGAAACACTGCTCTTTGCAGCACCATAGATGAGCCTAGAGATAATCACAGAACATGAGGTAAGTCGGAAAGCAGCCGACAAATAACCTGTGATATCACTCCTAGCTGTTACCTAACAACTGACACGTATGAACATATTTCCACAGAGAAAGACTCTCACAGACTTAGAAAACAAACTATGGTTATCTAAAAGGAAAGGTGGGAGGAATGGATACATTAAGATTAGGGTTACCGTACGTATGCAAATACATATTAAACACACGTATCAAAAAGACCGACCATATACCAAGGGAGGTCTACTGAACGCTCTGTAATAATTTACACGGGGGCTTGCCTGGTGGCACCGTGGTTAAGAATCCACCTGCCAATGCAGGGGACACAGGTTCGATCCCTGGTTCGGGAAGGTCCCACATGCAGCAGAGCAACTAAGCCCGTGCACCACAACTAATGAGCCTACGCTCTGGAGCCCATGAGCCATAACTACTGAGCCCATGCGCCACAACTACTGAAGCCCACACGCCTAGAGCCCGTGCTCCGCAACAAGAGAAGCCACTGCAGTGAGAAGCCGGTGCACCGCAACGGAGAGTAGCCCCCGCTCACCGCAACTGGAGAAAGCCCACATGCAGCAACGAAGATCCAACTCAGCCAAAAATAAATAAATAAATAAAATAAATTTATTTAAAAAAATAATAGTAATTTACATGGGAAGAGGATCTGTACATGAGTAGATATATATAATGTTCAATTGAACCTGATTGTGCACACCCAGAACAAACACTATTCTGCTCATTACCCCAATTTAAAAAATTAAAACCACGAACAACAATTAATGAGACATAAAGTTATTGGGGTTTTCCCTGGCACATCCCATTCTAATTTACAACCTAGGAACACAACTTTCAGGAAGGCTCTGCTGCCCTAGTAACCAGACTTGGGAATGGAGAAATGCTGCCGCCTTGTGGCCGTTTCCCACAACAGCAGCTTTAAACACAGGGCTAAGGGTCACTTGAGATTCACAGTAATTGTAGGGCCGTAAATGACACGTGTCCTCAAAACATGTCCTGGGGTAGGTAATGGCCAAGAAAGTTCACAACACGGAAAATTTTTCAAGAAAACAATTTGAAGAGGTAAGTGTTACTCACTCGGTTGTTTTAAAAAAAGAAGAACATGGATAAAAGCTCAATATCAGGAATTATTGGTTGGATGCAAATCCAAACTACAAAAAGATTTCACCACCCAATATTCAAAATGCCATCCGTAAAAAGTCTACAAACAATGCATGCTGACGGGTTGGGGGAGAAATGCATACCCACTATGCTGTTGGTTGGATGTAAACTGGTAACAGCTAATCATGAGAACAGAACGGAGCTGCGTTTAAAAGGTAAAAATTGAGCTACCATATCATGCGGCCGATCCCCTAATGGGCCTATACCCTAAGAAGACCAGAATGGGAAAGGCACAGACAGGCAAACATGCCCTGCAGCAATATTTACAATAGCCAAGCCATGCAAGCAAACAAAATGTCCATCAACAGATAAATGGACAAAGAAGAAGTGGTATACGTACCGAATGGAATAGTAGCCTCGGGAAAAAAATGAACAATGCCGTTTGCAGGATTACACATGAGCCTAGAAATAATCATAGTACGTTACGTAAGTCAAAAGGGAATGACAAATATCCTATGATATCATTTATACGTGTTATCCTAAGATTGCTCCCAATGAACATATTTCCACAGAAAAACACACTCACAGACTGATAAAACAAACTAATGGTTAACCAAAATGAAAGGTGGGAGGATGGATAAATTAGGATTATTAGGAAATTAGCATACATATACTAACATATGTTAAATGTATATAAACATATAACATATAAACTATATGAATTATATAATCACCAATACATATAAAATATATCATGACAAAACACCTACCAAATACCAAGGGAGGTCTACTCAACATTCTGTAATAACATACATGGTAACAGGATCCGAAGATGAACAGACATATGTATGAATCATTGACCAGATTCTGTACAGCCAGACAATCACAACACTCTAATCAAATTTCCTCCGATAAGAAATATAAATTAAATTTAAAAAACGAACATAAGTAAGGAGACATAAACTTCTGGGGGCTTGTCCCAGCACATTCCACTCTAATTTACAACCGAGGAACACGACGTCCAGGAAGACTCTGTTGCCCTAGTAACAAGAGTTGAGAACGTAATAATGCTGCCGCCTTGTGGCTGTTTCCCACAACAGCAGCTTTAAACACAGTGCTAATGGTCGCTTAATAGTCACGAGGACTGCGGGGCTGTAAATGATACCTGCCCTCAAAAAATGTCCTGGGGTAGGGAATAGGCAAGAAATTTCAACACATGACAAAGTTTTCAAGAAGTCAATATGAGAGGGAAGTTGTACTCACTCTTTAAAAAAAAAAGGAAAAGGAAAAAAAAGACGTGCCTAAAGCTCAGTATAAGGAATTATTAGCTGCATGCAAATCCAACGTCCACAAAGGTTTCAGCTCACACCAGTCAAATGACCATCAGCAAAAAGTCTACAAACTATAAATGCTGAAGAGGTTTTAGGGAACTGTGTACCTTCTAGCTGCTGATGGGGTGTAAAGTGCTAACAGCACTAATGAAAACTGAATGCAGCTGCTTTAAAAGGTAAAAATTGAGCTACCGTATGATGCGGCAGGGCACCTTCTGGGCCTATAACCTAAGACCACCAGAATCGGAAAGACAGAGGCAGGCAAATGTGCACTGCAGCAATATTGAAAGAGCCAAGACATGGAAGCAAAAAAAAGCTCCATAAACAGATGAATGGACAAAGAAGAAGTGGTATATGTACAGAATGGAATATTAGCCACGAAAAAAAATAAAAGAATGGCATATGCAGCACCACGGATGAGCCTAGAGATAATCACACAACGTGAAGTAAGTCAGATTGCGAAAGACAAATGTTCTACGATATCACTTATGTTATCTGAAAATTCATAAAAATGAACATATTTCCATAGGGAAAGACAATCTCAGATGGAGAAGACAAACTTATGGTTAAGCCAAAGAAAAGGTGTGAGGAATGGACAAATTAGGATATTGGGGTTAACAAACATATACTAATACATATAAAATATATCATCCCCAAAGACCTATGGAATACCAAGAGTGGTCTATTCAACACTCTACAATAACCTACATGGAAAAGGACACAAAGATCAATAGATATATGTATATGTGTACATGAACAAGATTCTGTGCAGCTAGAACAAAAGACATTTTAAAATCCAATTTGCTCTGATAAAAATGAAAACTTAAAGACACAAACAAGAATTAAGGAGGCTAAAACTTATGGGGGTTTGTCCTGACACATTCCACTCTAATCTGCAACCTAAAAGCACAACTTGCAGCAAGGTTCTGTTTCCCTAGCAAGCAGAGTTGGCAACGTAGAAATGCTGCCACCTTAAGGCCGTTTCCTCAAACAGCAGCTTTAAATCCACTGCTAATGGTCACTAATATTCACAAGGACTGCAGGGCTGTAAATGACTCATGCCCTCAAAAACTGTCCTGGGGTAGGGAATGGCCAAAAAAATCCAAACGCGGCAAATTTTTCAAGAAGGAAATTTGAAGTTGTAAGTTTAGCTGAATCTTAAAAAAAAATGAAATGGATACACGCAAAACATCAGGAATTATTAGACGCATGCAAATCCAATCTACACAAACGTATCACCTCACACCAGTCAGAATGACCATCAGCAAAACGTCAACAAACAATAGATGTTGAAGAAGTTGTGGAGAATAGCGTAACCTCTCGGTCTAAGTGGGATGTAAACTGGTAACCGCCAATAATAGGAACAGAATGGCAGTGCGTTGAAAGGTAAAAATTGAGTCCCCATATGATCCGGAAGGCCCACTATTGGGCCTGTCACCTGTGAAAGCCAGCATCAAAAAGACACAGGATGGAACATCGTGTATTGCAGCAGTATTTACAATAGCCAAGACATGGAAGCAACAAAAATGTCCATCATCAGATGAATGGACGAAAAAGTGGTCCATGTACACAATGCAATATTAGACACAGAAAAGAATGAAACAATGCCGTTTGCAGCACCATAGACGAGGCTACAGACAATCACACAACTTGAAGTAAGTCAGAAAGCGAGAGACACATATCCTATGATATCACGTATAGGTCTTATGTAAAAATTGATAGGAATGAACCTATTTCCACAGAGAAGGACACTCACGTGTTCAGAAAACAAGCTTGTGCTTAACCAAACGGAAAGGTGTGAGGAATGTATAACGGAGGATATTGGGTTTAACAGACATATGCTAATACTTATAAAATATATAATCATCAGACATACCGAATACCAAGAGAGGTCTACACAACATTCTGTAATAATCTCTACGGAACAGGATCCAAACATGAAAAGATATATGAATCAATGAAAGACATTCTGTACACCTAGAACAAACACAACATTGCAATCAAATTTGCTCTGAGAAAAATGAAAATTAAACTGAGAATATCAACAACAAATAAGTAGACATAGTTTCTGGGGGTTTGTCCTGGCACATTCCACTCTACTTTACAACCTACAAACAGGACTTCCAGGAAGGCTGTGTTGCCCTAGTAACCAGAGTTGGGAATATAGAAATGCTGCCCCCTTGTGGCCGTTTCCTGCAACAGCAGCTTTAAATGCAGAACTAATGGTCATGTGATATTCACAATTACTACAGGGCTGTAAAGGACACCTGCCCTCAAAAAATGTCCTGGTGCAGGTAATGGCCACAGGAATTCAGAACATGGCAAATTTTTCAAGGAAACAATTTGAAGAGGTGAGTTTCTCTGTTTTACTTAAAAAAAAAAGTAGATGAAAGCTCAATATCGGGAATTATTAGACGCATGCAAATCCAACCTACAAAAAGGTATCACCACCCAACACTCAAAATGCCATCAGTAAAAAGTCTACAAACAATAAATTCTGAAGGGGTTTTAGAGAACTGTGTACCCTCTAGTTGCTGGTGGGATGTACACTGGTAACAGCCAGTAGTGAGAACAGAATGGAGGTGCGTTGAAAGGGAAAAATTTGAACTACCATATGATCTAGTAGGCCCACTGCTGGGCCTAATCCCTGAGAAGACCAGAATCCAAAAGACACAGGCTGGCAATCCTGCACTGCATCAATATTTAGCATTGCCAAGACTTGGAAGTAACCAAAATGTCCATCCACAGATGAATGCACAAAGAAGAAGTGGTCCATGTACACAATGCAATATTCGCCATGGAAAAGGATGAAACACTGCTCTTTGCAGCACCATAGATGAGCCTAGAGATAATCACAGAACATGAGGTAAGTCGGAAAGCAGCCGACAAATAACCTGTGATATCACTCCTAGCTGTTACCTAACAACTGACACGTATGAACATATTTCCACAGAGAAAGACTCTCACAGACTTAGAAAACAAACTATGGTTATCTAAAAGGAAAGGTGGGAGGAATGGATACATTAAGATTAGGGTTACCGTACGTATGCAAATACATATTAAACACACGTATCAAAAAGACCGACCATATACCAAGGGAGGTCTACTGAACGCTCTGTAATAATTTACACGGGGGCTTGCCTGGTGGCACCGTGGTTAAGAATCCACCTGCCAATGCAGGGGACACAGGTTCGATCCCTGGTTCGGGAAGGTCCCACATGCAGCAGAGCAACTAAGCCCGTGCACCACAACTAATGAGCCTACGCTCTGGAGCCCATGAGCCATAACTACTGAGCCCATGCGCCACAACTACTGAAGCCCACACGCCTAGAGCCCGTGCTCCGCAACAAGAGAAGCCACTGCAGTGAGAAGCCGGTGCACCGCAACGGAGAGTAGCCCCCGCTCACCGCAACTGGAGAAAGCCCACATGCAGCAACGAAGATCCAACTCAGCCAAAAATAAATAAATAAATAAAATAAATTTATTTAAAAAAATAATAGTAATTTACATGGGAAGAGGATCTGTACATGAGTAGATATATATAATGTTCAATTGAACCTGATTGTGCACACCCAGAACAAACACTATTCTGCTCATTACCCCAATTTAAAAAATTAAAACCACGAACAACAATTAATGAGACATAAAGTTATTGGGGTTTTCCCTGGCACATCCCATTCTAATTTACAACCTAGGAACACAACTTTCAGGAAGGCTCTGCTGCCCTAGTAACCAGACTTGGGAATGGAGAAATGCTGCCGCCTTGTGGCCGTTTCCCACAACAGCAGCTTTAAACACAGGGCTAAGGGTCACTTGAGATTCACAGTAATTGTAGGGCCGTAAATGACACGTGTCCTCAAAACATGTCCTGGGGTAGGTAATGGCCAAGAAAGTTCACAACACGGAAAATTTTTCAAGAAAACAATTTGAAGAGGTAAGTGTTACTCACTCGGTTGTTTTAAAAAAAGAAGAACATGGATAAAAGCTCAATATCAGGAATTATTGGTTGGATGCAAATCCAAACTACAAAAAGATTTCACCACCCAATATTCAAAATGCCATCCGTAAAAAGTCTACAAACAATGCATGCTGACGGGTTGGGGGAGAAATGCATACCCACTATGCTGTTGGTTGGATGTAAACTGGTAACAGCTAATCATGAGAACAGAACGGAGCTGCGTTTAAAAGGTAAAAATTGAGCTACCATATCATGCGGCCGATCCCCTAATGGGCCTATACCCTAAGAAGACCAGAATGGGAAAGGCACAGACAGGCAAACATGCCCTGCAGCAATATTTACAATAGCCAAGCCATGCAAGCAAACAAAATGTCCATCAACAGATAAATGGACAAAGAAGAAGTGGTATACGTACCGAATGGAATAGTAGCCTCGGGAAAAAAATGAACAATGCCGTTTGCAGGACTACACATGAGCCTAGAAATAATCATAGTACGTTACGTAAGTCAAAAGGGAATGACAAATATCCTATGATATCATTTATACGTGTTATCCTAAGATTGCTCCCAATGAACATATTTCCACAGAAAAACACACTCACAGACTGATAAAACAAACTAATGGTTAACCAAAATGAAAGGTGGGAGGATGGATAAATTAGGATTATTAGGAAATTAGCATACATATACTAACATATGTTAAATGTATATAAACATATAACATATAAACTATATGAATTATATAATCACCAATACATATAAAATATATCATGACAAAACACCTACCAAATACCAAGGGAGGTCTACTCAACATTCTGTAATAACATACATGGTAACAGGATCCGAAGATGAACAGACATATGTATGAATCATTGACCAGATTCTGTACAGCCAGACAATCACAACACTCTAATCAAATTTCCTCCGATAAGAAATATAAATTAAATTTAAAAAACGAACATAAGTAAGGAGACATAAACTTCTGGGGGCTTGTCCCAGCACATTCCACTCTAATTTACAACCGAGGAACACGACGTCCAGGAAGACTCTGTTGCCCTAGTAACAAGAGTTGAGAACGTAATAATGCTGCCGCCTTGTGGCTGTTTCCCACAACAGCAGCTTTAAACACAGTGCTAATGGTCGCTTAATAGTCACGAGGACTGCGGGGCTGTAAATGATACCTGCCCTCAAAAAATGTCCTGGGGTAGGGAATAGGCAAGAAATTTCAACACATGACAAAGTTTTCAAGAAGTCAATATGAGAGGGAAGTTGTACTCACTCTTTAAAAAAAAAAGGAAAAGGAAAAAAAAGACGTGCCTAAAGCTCAGTATAAGGAATTATTAGCTGCATGCAAATCCAACGTCCACAAAGGTTTCAGCTCACACCAGTCAAATGACCATCAGCAAAAAGTCTACAAACTATAAATGCTGAAGAGGTTTTAGGGAACTGTGTACCTTCTAGCTGCTGATGGGGTGTAAAGTGCTAACAGCACTAATGAAAACTGAATGCAGCTGCTTTAAAAGGTAAAAATTGAGCTACCGTATGATGCGGCAGGGCACCTTCTGGGCCTATAACCTAAGACCACCAGAATCGGAAAGACAGAGGCAGGCAAATGTGCACTGCAGCAATATTGAAAGAGCCAAGACATGGAAGCAAAAAAAAGCTCCATAAACAGATGAATGGACAAAGAAGAAGTGGTATATGTACAGAATGGAATATTAGCCACGAAAAAAAATAAAAGAATGGCATATGCAGCACCACGGATGAGCCTAGAGATAATCACACAACGTGAAGTAAGTCAGATTGCGAAAGACAAATGTTCTACGATATCACTTATGTTATCTGAAAATTCATAAAAATGAACATATTTCCATAGGGAAAGACAATCTCAGATGGAGAAGACAAACTTATGGTTAAGCCAAAGAAAAGGTGTGAGGAATGGACAAATTAGGATATTGGGGTTAACAAACATATACTAATACATATAAAATATATCATCCCCAAAGACCTATGGAATACCAAGAGTGGTCTATTCAACACTCTACAATAACCTACATGGAAAAGGACACAAAGATCAATAGATATATGTATATGTGTACATGAACAAGATTCTGTGCAGCTAGAACAAAAGACATTTTAAAATCCAATTTGCTCTGATAAAAATGAAAACTTAAAGACACAAACAAGAATTAAGGAGGCTAAAACTTATGGGGGTTTGTCCTGACACATTCCACTCTAATCTGCAACCTAAAAGCACAACTTGCAGCAAGGTTCTGTTTCCCTAGCAAGCAGAGTTGGCAACGTAGAAATGCTGCCACCTTAAGGCCGTTTCCTCAAACAGCAGCTTTAAATCCACTGCTAATGGTCACTAATATTCACAAGGACTGCAGGGCTGTAAATGACTCATGCCCTCAAAAACTGTCCTGGGGTAGGGAATGGCCAAAAAAATCCAAACGCGGCAAATTTTTCAAGAAGGAAATTTGAAGTTGTAAGTTTAGCTGAATCTTAAAAAAAAATGAAAAGGACATGGATACACGCAAAACATCAGGAATTATTAGACGCATGCAAATCCAATCTACACAAACGTATCACCTCACACCAGTCAGAATGACCATCAGCAAAACGTCAACAAACAATAGATGTTGAAGAAGTTGTGGAGAATAGCGTAACCTCTCGGTCTAAGTGGGATGTAAACTGGTAACCGCCAATAATAGGAACAGAATGGCAGTGCGTTGAAAGGTAAAAATTGAGTCCCCATATGATCCGGAAGGCCCACTATTGGGCCTGTCACCTGTGAAAGCCAGCATCAAAAAGACACAGGATGGAACATCGTGTATTGCAGCAGTATTTACAATAGCCAAGACATGGAAGCAACAAAAATGTCCATCATCAGATGAATGGACGAAAAAGTGGTCCATGTACACAATGCAATATTAGACACAGAAAAGAATGAAACAATGCCGTTTGCAGCACCATAGACGAGGCTACAGACAATCACACAACTTGAAGTAAGTCAGAAAGCGAGAGACACATATCCTATGATATCACGTATAGGTCTTATGTAAAAATTGATAGGAATGAACCTATTTCCACAGAGAAGGACACTCACGTGTTCAGAAAACAAGCTTGTGCTTAACCAAACGGAAAGGTGTGAGGAATGTATAACGGAGGATATTGGGTTTAACAGACATATGCTAATACTTATAAAATATATAATCATCAGACATACCGAATACCAAGAGAGGTCTACACAACATTCTGTAATAATCTCTACGGAACAGGATCCAAACATGAAAAGATATATGAATCAATGAAAGACATTCTGTACACCTAGAACAAACACAACATTGCAATCAAATTTGCTCTGAGAAAAATGAAAATTAAACTGAGAATATCAACAACAAATAAGTAGACATAGTTTCTGGGGGTTTGTCCTGGCACATTCCACTCTACTTTACAACCTACAAACAGGACTTCCAGGAAGGCTGTGTTGCCCTAGTAACCAGAGTTGGGAATATAGAAATGCTGCCCCCTTGTGGCCGTTTCCTGCAACAGCAGCTTTAAATGCAGAACTAATGGTCATGTGATATTCACAATTACTACAGGGCTGTAAAGGACACCTGCCCTCAAAAAATGTCCTGGTGCAGGTAATGGCCACAGGAATTCAGAACATGGCAAATTTTTCAAGGAAACAATTTGAAGAGGTGAGTTTCTCTGTTTTACTTAAAAAAAAAAAGTAGATGAAAGCTCAATATCGGGAATTATTAGACGCATGCAAATCCAACCTACAAAAAGGTATCACCACCCAACACTCAAAATGCCATCAGTAAAAAGTCTACAAACAATAAATTCTGAAGGGGTTTTAGAGAACTGTGTACCCTCTAGTTGCTGGTGGGATGTAAACTGGTAACAGCCAGTAGTGAGAACAGAATGGAGGTGCGTTGAAAGGGAAAAATTTGAACTACCATATGATCTAGTAGGCCCACTGCTGGGCCTAATCCCTGAGAAGACCAGAATCCAAAAGACACAGGCTGGCAATCCTGCACTGCATCAATATTTAGCATTGCCAAGACTTGGAAGTAACCAAAATGTCCATCCACAGATGAATGCACAAAGAAGAAGTGGTCCATGTACACAATGCAATATTCGCCATGGAAAAGGATGAAACACTGCTCTTTGCAGCACCATAGATGAGCCTAGAGATAATCACAGAACATGAGGTAAGTCGGAAAGCAGCCGACAAATAACCTGTGATATCACTCCTAGCTGTTACCTAACAACTGACACGTATGAACATATTTCCACAGAGAAAGACTCTCACAGACTTAGAAAACAAACTATGGTTATCTAAAAGGAAAGGTGGGAGGAATGGATACATTAAGATTAGGGTTACCGTACGTATGCAAATACATATTAAACACACGTATCAAAAAGACCGACCATATACCAAGGGAGGTCTACTGAACGCTCTGTAATAATTTACACGGGGGCTTGCCTGGTGGCACCGTGGTTAAGAATCCACCTGCCAATGCAGGGGACACAGGTTCGATCCCTGGTTCGGGAAGGTCCCACATGCAGCAGAGCAACTAAGCCCGTGCACCACAACTAATGAGCCTACGCTCTGGAGCCCATGAGCCATAACTACTGAGCCCATGCCCCACAACTACTGAAGCCCACACGCCTAGAGCCCGTGCTCCGCAACAAGAGAAGCCACTGCAGTGAGAAGCCGGTGCACCGCAACGGAGAGTAGCCCCCGCTCACCGCAACTGGAGAAAGCCCACATGCAGCAACGAAGATCCAACTCAGCCAAAAATAAATAAATAAATAAAATAAATTTATTTAAAAAAATAATAGTAATTTACATGGGAAGAGGATCTGTACATGAGTAGATATATATAATGTTCAATTGAACCTGATTGTGCACACCCAGAACAAACACTATTCTGCTCATTACCCCAATTTAAAAAATTAAAACCACGAACAACAATTAATGAGACATAAAGTTATTGGGGTTTTCCCTGGCACATCCCATTCTAATTTACAACCTAGGAACACAACTTTCAGGAAGGCTCTGCTGCCCTAGTAACCAGACTTGGGAATGGAGAAATGCTGCCGCCTTGTGGCCGTTTCCCACAACAGCAGCTTTAAACACAGGGCTAAGGGTCACTTGAGATTCACAGTAATTGTAGGGCCGTAAATGACACGTGTCCTCAAAACATGTCCTGGGGTAGGTAATGGCCAAGAAAGTTCACAACACGGAAAATTTTTCAAGAAAACAATTTGAAGAGGTAAGTGTTACTCACTCGGTTGTTTTAAAAAAAGAAGAACATGGATAAAAGCTCAATATCAGGAATTATTGGTTGGATGCAAATCCAAACTACAAAAAGATTTCACCACCCAATATTCAAAATGCCATCCGTAAAAAGTCTACAAACAATGCATGCTGACGGGTTGGGGGAGAAATGCATACCCACTATGCTGTTGGTTGGATGTAAACTGGTAACAGCTAATCATGAGAACAGAACGGAGCTGCGTTTAAAAGGTAAAAATTGAGCTACCATATCATGCGGCCGATCCCCTAATGGGCCTATACCCTAAGAAGACCAGAATGGGAAAGGCACAGACAGGCAAACATGCCCTGCAGCAATATTTACAATAGCCAAGCCATGCAAGCAAACAAAATGTCCATCAACAGATAAATGGACAAAGAAGAAGTGGTATACGTACCGAATGGAATAGTAGCCTCGGGAAAAAAATGAAAAATGCCGTTTGCAGGACTACACATGAGCCTAGAAATAATCATAGTACGTTACGTAAGTCAAAAGGGAATGACAAATATCCTATGATATCATTTATACGTGTTATCCTAAGATTGCTCCCAATGAACATATTTCCACAGAAAAACACACTCACAGACTGATAAAACAAACTAATGGTTAACCAAAATGAAAGGTGGGAGGATGGATAAATTAGGATTATGGGGGTAGCATACATATACTAACGTATGTTAAATGTATATAAACATAAAACATATAAACTATATGAAGTATATAATCACCAATACATATAAAATATATCATGACAAAACACCTACCAAATACCAAGGGAGGTCTACTCAACATTCTGTAATAACATACATGGTAACAGGATCCGAAGATGAACAGACATATGTATGAATCATTGACCAGATTCTGTACAGCCAGACAATCACAACACTCTAATCAAATTTCCTCCGATAAGAAATATAAATTAAATTTAAAAAACGAACATAAGTAAGGAGACATAAACTTCTGGGGGCTTGTCCCAGCACATTCCACTCTAATTTACAACCGAGGAACACGACGTCCAGGAAGACTCTGTTGCCCTAGTAACAAGAGTTGAGAACGTAATAATGCTGCCGCCTTGTGGCTGTTTCCCACAACAGCAGCTTTAAACACAGTGCTAATGGTCGCTTAATAGTCACGAGGACTGCGGGGCTGTAAATGATACCTGCCCTCAAAAAATGTCCTGGGGTAGGGAATAGGCAAGAAATTTCAACACATGACAAAGTTTTCAAGAAGTCAATATGAGAGGGAAGTTGTACTCACTCTTTAAAAAAAAAGGAAAAGGGAAAAAAAGACATGCCTAAAGCTCAGTATAAGGAATTATTAGCTGCATGCAAATCCAACGTCCACAAAGGTTTCAGCTCACACCAGTCAAATGACCATCAGCAAAAAGTCTACAAACTATAAATGCTGAAGAGGTTTTAGGGAACTGTGTACCTTCTAGCTGCTGATGGGGTGTAAAGTGCTAACAGCACTAATGAAAACTGAATGCAGCTGCTTTAAAAGGTAAAAATTGAGCTACCGTATGATGCGGCAGGGCACCTTCTGGGCCTATAACCTAAGACCACCAGAATCGGAAAGACAGAGGCAGGCAAATGTGCACTGCAGCAATATTGAAAGAGCCAAGACATGGAAGCAAAAAAAAGCTCCATAAACAGATGAATGGACAAAGAAGAAGTGGTATATGTACAGAATGGAATATTAGCCACGAAAAAAAATAAAAGAATGGCATATGCAGCACCACGGATGAGCCTAGAGATAATCACACAACGTGAAGTAAGTCAGATTGCGAAAGACAAATGTTCTACGATATCACTTATGTTATCTGAAAATTCATAAAAATGAACATATTTCCATAGGGAAAGACAATCTCAGATGGAGAAGACAAACTTATGGTTAAGCCAAAGAAAAGGTGTGAGGAATGGACAAATTAGGATATTGGGGTTAACAAACATATACTAATACATATAAAATATATCATCCCCAAAGACCTATGGAATACCAAGAGTGGTCTATTCAACACTCTACAATAACCTACATGGAAAAGGACACAAAGATCAATAGATATATGTATATGTGTACATGAACAAGATTCTGTGCAGCTAGAACAAAAGACATTTTAAAATCCAATTTGCTCTGATAAAAATGAAAACTTAAAGACACAAACAAGAATTAAGGAGGCTAAAACTTATGGGGGTTTGTCCTGACACATTCCACTCTAATCTGCAACCTAAAAGCACAACTTGCAGCAAGGTTCTGTTTCCCTAGCAAGCAGAGTTGCCAACGTAGAAATGCTGCCACCTTAAGGCCGTTTCCTCAAACAGCAGCTTTAAATCCACTGCTAATGGTCACTAATATTCACAAGGACTGCAGGGCTGTAAATGACTCATGCCCTCAAAAACTGTCCTGGGGTAGGGAATGGCCAAAAAAATCCAAACGCGGCAAATTTTTCAAGAAGGAAATTTGAAGTTGTAAGTTTAGCTGAATCTTAAAAAAAAATGAAATGGATACACGCAAAACATCAGGAATTATTAGACGCATGCAAATCCAATCTACACAAACGTATCACCTCACACCAGTCAGAATGACCATCAGCAAAACGTCAACAAACAATAGATGTTGAAGAAGTTGTGGAGAATAGCGTAACCTCTCGGTCTAAGTGGGATGTAAACTGGTAACCGCCAATAATAGGAACAGAATGGCAGTGCGTTGAAAGGTAAAAATTGAGTCCCCATATGATCCGGAAGGCCCACTATTGGGCCTGTCACCTGTGAAAGCCAGCATCAAAAAGACACAGGATGGAACATCGTGTATTGCAGCAGTATTTACAATAGCCAAGACATGGAAGCAACAAAAATGTCCATCATCAGATGAATGGACGAAAAAGTGGTCCATGTACACAATGCAATATTAGACACAGAAAAGAATGAAACAATGCCGTTTGCAGCACCATAGACGAGGCTACAGACAATCACACAACTTGAAGTAAGTCAGAAAGCGAGAGACACATATCCTATGATATCACGTATAGGTCTTATGTAAAAATTGATAGGAATGAACCTATTTCCACAGAGAAGGACACTCACGTGTTCAGAAAACAAGCTTGTGCTTAACCAAACGGAAAGGTGTGAGGAATGTATAACGGAGGATATTGGGTTTAACAGACATATGCTAATACTTATAAAATATATAATCATCAGACATACCGAATACCAAGAGAGGTCTACACAACATTCTGTAATAATCTCTACGGAACAGGATCCAAACATGAAAAGATATATGAATCAATGAAAGACATTCTGTACACCTAGAACAAACACAACATTGCAATCAAATTTGCTCTGAGAAAAATGAAAATTAAACTGAGAATATCAACAACAAATAAGTAGACATAGTTTCTGGGGGTTTGTCCTGGCACATTCCACTCTACTTTACAACCTACAAACAGGACTTCCAGGAAGGCTGTGTTGCCCTAGTAACCAGAGTTGGGAATATAGAAATGCTGCCCCCTTGTGGCCGTTTCCTGCAACAGCAGCTTTAAATGCAGAACTAATGGTCATGTGATATTCACAATTACTACAGGGCTGTAAAGGACACCTGCCCTCAAAAAATGTCCTGGTGCAGGTAATGGCCACAGGAATTCAGAACATGGCAAATTTTTCAAGGAAACAATTTGAAGAGGTGAGTTTCCCTGTTTTACTTAAAAAAAAAAAGTAGATGAAAGCTCAATATCGGGAATTATTAGACGCATGCAAATCCAACCTACAAAAAGGTATCACCACCCAACACTCAAAATGCCATCAGTAAAAAGTCTACAAACAATAAATTCTGAAGGGGTTTTAGAGAACTGTGTACCCTCTAGTTGCTGGTGGGATGTACACTGGTAACAGCCAGTAGTGAGAACAGAATGGAGGTGCGTTGAAAGGGAAAAATTTGAACTACCATATGATCTAGTAGGCCCACTGCTGGGCCTAATCCCTGAGAAGACCAGAATCCAAAAGACACAGGCTGGCAATCCTGCACTGCATCAATATTTAGCATTGCCAAGACTTGGAAGTAACCAAAATGTCCATCCACAGATGAATGCACAAAGAAGAAGTGGTCCATGTACACAATGCAATATTCGCCATGGAAAAGGATGAAACACTGCTCTTTGCAGCACCATAGATGAGCCTAGAGATAATCACAGAACATGAGGTAAGTCGGAAAGCAGCCGACAAATAACCTGTGATATCACTCCTAGCTGTTACCTAACAACTGACACGTATGAACATATTTCCACAGAGAAAGACTCTCACAGACTTAGAAAACAAACTATGGTTATCTAAAAGGAAAGGTGGGAGGAATGGATACATTAAGATTAGGGTTACCGTACGTATGCAAATACATATTAAACACACGTATCAAAAAGACCGACCATATACCAAGGGAGGTCTACTGAACGCTCTGTAATAATTTACACGGGGGCTTGCCTGGTGGCACCGTGGTTAAGAATCCACCTGCCAATGCAGGGGACACAGGTTCGATCCCTGGTTCGGGAAGGTCCCACATGCAGCAGAGCAACTAAGCCCGTGCACCACAACTAATGAGCCTACGCTCTGGAGCCCATGAGCCATAACTACTGAGCCCATGCGCCACAACTACTGAAGCCCACACGCCTAGAGCCCGTGCTCTGCAACAAGAGAAGCCACTGCAGTGAGAAGCCGGTGCACCGCAACGGAGAGTAGCCCCCGCTCACCGCAACTGGAGAAAGCCCACATGCAGCAACGAAGATCCAACTCAGCCAAAAATAAATAAATAAATAAAATAAATTTATTTAAAAAAATAATAGTAATTTACATGGGAAGAGGATCTGTACATGAGTAGATATATATAATGTTCAATTGAACCTGATTGTGCACACCCAGAACAAACACTATTCTGCTCATTACCCCAATTTAAAAAATTAAAACCACGAACAACAATTAATGAGACATAAAGTTATTGGGGTTTTCCCTGGCACATCCCATTCTAATTTACAACCTAGGAACACAACTTTCAGGAAGGCTCTGCTGCCCTAGTAACCAGACTTGGGAATGGAGAAATGCTGCCGCCTTGTGGCCGTTTCCCACAACAGCAGCTTTAAACACAGGGCTAAGGGTCACTTGAGATTCACAGTAATTGTAGGGCCGTAAATGACACGTGTCCTCAAAACATGTCCTGGGGTAGGTAATGGCCAAGAAAGTTCACAACACGGAAAATTTTTCAAGAAAACAATTTGAAGAGGTAAGTGTTACTCACTCGGTTGTTTTAAAAAAAGAAGAACATGGATAAAAGCTCAATATCAGGAATTATTGGTTGGATGCAAATCCAAACTACAAAAAGATTTCACCACCCAATATTCAAAATGCCATCCGTAAAAAGTCTACAAACAATGCATGCTGACGGGTTGGGGGAGAAATGCATACCCACTATGCTGTTGGTTGGATGTAAACTGGTAACAGCTAATCATGAGAACAGAACGGAGCTGCGTTTAAAAGGTAAAAATTGAGCTACCATATCATGCGGCCGATCCCCTAATGGGCCTATACCCTAAGAAGACCAGAATGGGAAAGGCACAGACAGGCAAACATGCCCTGCAGCAATATTTACAATAGCCAAGCCATGCAAGCAAACAAAATGTCCATCAACAGATAAATGGACAAAGAAGAAGTGGTATACGTACCGAATGGAATAGTAGCCTCGGGAAAAAAATGAAAAATGCCGTTTGCAGGACTACACATGAGCCTAGAAATAATCATAGTACGTTACGTAAGTCAAAAGGGAATGACAAATATCCTATGATATCATTTATACGTGTTATCCTAAGATTGCTCCCAATGAACATATTTCCACAGAAAAACACACTCACAGACTGATAAAACAAACTAATGGTTAACCAAAATGAAAGGTGGGAGGATGGATAAATTAGGATTATGGGGGTAGCATACATATACTAACGTATGTTAAATGTATATAAACATATAACATATAAACTATATGAAGTATATAATCACCAATACATATAAAATATATCATGACAAAACACCTACCAAATACCAAGGGAGGTCTACTCAACATTCTGTAATAACATACATGGTAACAGGATCCGAAGATGAACAGACATATGTATGAATCATTGACCAGATTCTGTACAGCCAGACAATCACAACACTCTAATCAAATTTCCTCCGATAAGAAATATAAATTAAATTTAAAAAACGAACATAAGTAAGGAGACATAAACTTCTGGGGGCTTGTCCCAGCACATTCCACTCTAATTTACAACCGAGGAACACGACGTCCAGGAAGACTCTGTTGCCCTAGTAACAAGAGTTGAGAACGTAATAATGCTGCCGCCTTGTGGCTGTTTCCCACAACAGCAGCTTTAAACACAGTGCTAATGGTCGCTTAATAGTCACGAGGACTGCGGGGCTGTAAATGATACCTGCCCTCAAAAAATGTCCTGGGGTAGGGAATAGGCAAGAAATTTCAACACATGACAAAGTTTTCAAGAAGTCAATATGAGAGGGAAGTTGTACTCACTCTTTAAAAAAAAAAAGGAAAAGGAAAAAAAAGACGTGCCTAAAGCTCAGTATAAGGAATTATTAGCTGCATGCAAATCCAACGTCCACAAAGGTTTCAGCTCACACCAGTCAAATGACCATCAGCAAAAAGTCTACAAACTATAAATGCTGAAGAGGTTTTAGGGAACTGTGTACCTTCTAGCTGCTGATGGGGTGTAAAGTGCTAACAGCACTAATGAAAACTGAATGCAGCTGCTTTAAAAGGTAAAAATTGAGCTACCGTATGATGCGGCAGGGCACCTTCTGGGCCTATAACCTAAGACCACCAGAATCGGAAAGACAGAGGCAGGCAAATGTGCACTGCAGCAATATTGAAAGAGCCAAGACATGGAAGCAAAAAAAAGCTCCATAAACAGATGAATGGACAAAGAAGAAGTGGTATATGTACAGAATGGAATATTAGCCACGAAAAAAAATAAAAGAATGGCATATGCAGCACCACGGATGAGCCTAGAGATAATCACACAACGTGAAGTAAGTCAGATTGCGAAAGACAAATGTTCTACGATATCACTTATGTTATCTGAAAATTCATAAAAATGAACATATTTCCATAGGGAAAGACAATCTCAGATGGAGAAGACAAACTTATGGTTAAGCCAAAGAAAAGGTGTGAGGAATGGACAAATTAGGATATTGGGGTTAACAAACATATACTAATACATATAAAATATATCATCCCCAAAGACCTATGGAATACCAAGAGTGGTCTATTCAACACTCTACAATAACCTACATGGAAAAGGACACAAAGATCAATAGATATATGTATATGTGTACATGAACAAGATTCTGTGCAGCTAGAACAAAAGACATTTTAAAATCCAATTTGCTCTGATAAAAATGAAAACTTAAAGACACAAACAAGAATTAAGGAGGCTAAAACTTATGGGGGTTTGTCCTGACACATTCCACTCTAATCTGCAACCTAAAAGCACAACTTGCAGCAAGGTTCTGTTTCCCTAGCAAGCAGAGTTGGCAACGTAGAAATGTTGCCACCTTAAGGCCGTTTCCTCAAACAGCAGCTTTAAATCCACTGCTAATGGTCACTAATATTCACAAGGACTGCAGGGCTGTAAATGACTCATGCCCTCAAAAACTGTCCTGGGGTAGGGAATGGCCAAAAAAATCCAAACGCGGCAAATTTTTCAAGAAGGAAATTTGAAGTTGTAAGTTTAGCTGAATCTTAAAAAAAAATGAAAAGGACATGGATACATGCAAAACATCAGGAATTATTAGACGCATGCAAATCCAATCTACACAAACGTATCACCTCTCACCAGTCAGAATGACCATCAGCAAAACGTCAACAAACAATAGATGTTGAAGAAGTTGTGGAGAATAGCGTAACCTCTCGGTCTAAGTGGGATGTAAACTGGTAACCGCCAATAATAGGAACAGAATGGCAGTGCGTTGAAAGGTAAAAATTGAGTCCCCATATGATCCGGAAGGCCCACTATTGGGCCTGTCACCTGTGAAAGCCAGCATCAAAAAGACACAGGATGGAACATCGTGTATTGCAGCAGTATTTACAATAGCCAAGACATGGAAGCAACAAAAATGTCCATCATCAGATGAATGGACGAAAAAGTGGTCCATGTACACAATGCAATATTAGACACAGAAAAGAATGAAACAATGCCGTTTGCAGCACCATAGACGAGGCTACACACAATCACACAACTTGAAGTAAGTCAGAAAGCGAGAGACACATATCCTATGATATCACGTATAGGTCTTATGTAAAAATTGATAGGAATGAACCTATTTCCACAGAGAAGGACACTCACGTGTTCAGAAAACAAGCTTGTGCTTAACCAAACAGAAAGGTGTGAGGAATGTATAACGGAGGATATTGGGTTTAACAGACATATGCTAATACTTATAAAATATATAATCATCAGACATACCGAATACCAAGAGAGGTCTACACAACATTCTGTAATAATCTCTACGGAACAGGATCCAAACATGAAAAGATATATGAATCAATGAAAGACATTCTGTACACCTAGAACAAACACAACATTGCAATCAAATTTGCTCTGAGAAAAATGAAAATTAAACTGAGAATATCAACAACAAATAAGTAGACATAGTTTCTGGGGGTTTGTCCTGGCACATTCCACTCTACTTTACAACCTACAAACAGGACTTCCAGGAAGGCTGTGTTGCCCTAGTAACCAGAGTTGGGAATATAGAAATGCTGCCCCCTTGTGGCCGTTTCCTGCAACAGCAGCTTTAAATGCAGAACTAATGGTCATGTGATATTCACAATTACTACAGGGCTGTAAAGGACACCTGCCCTCAAAAAATGTCCTGGTGCAGGTAATGGCCACAGGAATTCAGAACATGGCAAATTTTTCAAGGAAACAATTTGAAGAGGTGAGTTTCTCTGTTTTACTTAAAAAAAAAAACGTAGATGAAAGCTCAATATCGGGAATTATTAGACGCATGCAAATCCAACCTACAAAAAGGTATCACCACCCAACACTCAAAATGCCATCAGTAAAACGTCTACAAACAATAAATTCTGAAGGGGTTTTAGAGAACTGTGTACCCTCTAGTTGCTGGTGGGATGTACACTGGTAACAGCCAGTAGTGAGAACAGAATGGAGGTGCGTTGAAAGGGAAAAATTTGAACTACCATATGATCTAGTAGGCCCACTGCTGGGCCTAATCCCTGAGAAGACCAGAATCCAAAAGACACAGGCTGGCAATCCTGCACTGCATCAATATTTAGCATTGCCAAGACTTGGAAGTAACCAAAATGTCCATCCACAGATGAATGCACAAAGAAGAAGTGGTCCATGTACACAATGCAATATTCGCCATGGAAAAGGATGAAACACTGCTCTTTGCAGCACCATAGATGAGCCTAGAGATAATCACAGAACATGAGGTAAGTCGGAAAGCAGCCGACAAATAACCTGTGATATCACTCCTAGCTGTTACCTAACAACTGACACGTATGAACATATTTCCACAGAGAAAGACTCTCACAGACTTAGAAAACAAACTATGGTTATCTAAAAGGAAAGGTGGGAGGAATGGATACATTAAGATTAGGGTTACCGTACGTATGCAAATACATATTAAACACACGTATCAAAAAGACCGACCATATACCAAGGGAGGTCTACTGAACGCTCTGTAATAATTTACACGGGGGCTTGCCTGGTGGCACCGTGGTTAAGAATCCACCTGCCAATGCAGGGGACACAGGTTCGATCCCTGGTTCGGGAAGGTCCCACATGCAGCAGAGCAACTAAGCCCGTGCACCACAACTAATGAGCCTACGCTCTGGAGCCCATGAGCCATAACTACTGAGCCCATGCGCCACAACTACTGAAGCCCACACGCCTAGAGCCCGTGCTCCGCAACAAGAGAAGCCACTGCAGTGAGAAGCCGGTGCACCGCAACGGAGAGTAGCCCCCGCTCACCGCAACTGGAGAAAGCCCACATGCAGCAACGAAGATCCAACTCAGCCAAAAATAAATAAATAAATAAAATAAATTTATTTAAAAAAATAATAGTAATTTACATGGGAAGAGGATCTGTACATGAGTAGATATATATAATGTTCAATTGAACCTGATTGTGCACACCCAGAACAAACACTATTCTGCTCATTACCCCAATTTAAAAAATTAAAACCACGAACAACAATTAATGAGACATAAAGTTATTGGGGTTTTCCCTGGCACATCCCATTCTAATTTACAACCTAGGAACACAACTTTCAGGAAGGCTCTGCTGCCCTAGTAACCAGACTTGGGAATGGAGAAATGCTGCCGCCTTGTGGCCGTTTCCCACAACAGCAGCTTTAAACACAGGGCTAAGGGTCACTTGAGATTCACAGTAATTGTAGGGCCGTAAATGACACGTGTCCTCAAAACATGTCCTGGGGTAGGTAATGGCCAAGAAAGTTCACAACACGGAAAATTTTTCAAGAAAACAATTTGAAGAGGTAAGTGTTACTCACTCGGTTGTTTTAAAAAAAGAAGAACATGGATAAAAGCTCAATATCAGGAATTATTGGTTGGATGCAAATCCAAACTACAAAAAGATTTCACCACCCAATATTCAAAATGCCATCCGTAAAAAGTCTACAAACAATGCATGCTGACGGGTTGGGGGAGAAATGCATACCCACTATGCTGTTGGTTGGATGTAAACTGGTAACAGCTAATCATGAGAACAGAACGGAGCTGCGTTTAAAAGGTAAAAATTGAGCTACCATATCATGCGGCCGATCCCCTAATGGGCCTATACCCTAAGAAGACCAGAATGGGAAAGGCACAGACAGGCAAACATGCCCTGCAGCAATATTTACAATAGCCAAGCCATGCAAGCAAACAAAATGTCCATCAACAGATAAATGGACAAAGAAGAAGTGGTATACGTACCGAATGGAATAGTAGCCTCGGGAAAAAAATGAAAAATGCCGTTTGCAGGACTACACATGAGCCTAGAAATAATCATAGTACGTTACGTAAGTCAAAAGGGAATGACAAATATCCTATGATATCATTTATACGTGTTATCCTAAGATTGCTCCCAATGAACATATTTCCACAGAAAAACACACTCACAGACTGATAAAACAAACTAATGGTTAACCAAAATGAAAGGTGGGAGGATGGATAAATTAGGATTATGGGGGTAGCATACATATACTAACGTATGTTAAATGTATATAAACATATAACATATAAACTATATGAATTATATAATCACCAATACATATAAAATATATCATGACAAAACACCTACCAAATACCAAGGGAGGTCTACTCAACATTCTGTAATAACATACATGGTAACAGGATCCGAAGATGAACAGACATATGTATGAATCATTGACCAGATTCTGTACAGCCAGACAATCACAACACTCTAATCAAATTTCCTCCGATAAGAAATATAAATTAAATTTAAAAAACGAACATAAGTAAGGAGACATAAACTTCTGGGGGCTTGTCCCAGCACATTCCACTCTAATTTACAACCGAGGAACACGACGTCCAGGAAGACTCTGTTGCCCTAGTAACAAGAGTTGAGAACGTAATAATGCTGCCGCCTTGTGGCTGTTTCCCACAACAGCAGCTTTAAACACAGTGCTAATGGTCGCTTAATAGTCACGAGGACTGCGGGGCTGTAAATGATACCTGCCCTCAAAAAATGTCCTGGGGTAGGGAATAGGCAAGAAATTTCAACACATGACAAAGTTTTCAAGAAGTCAATATGAGAGGGAAGTTGTACTCACTCTTTAAAAAAAAAAGGAAAAGAAAAAAAAAGACACGCCTATAGCTCAGTATAAGGAATTATTAGCTGCATGCAAATCCCACGTCCACAAATGTTTCAGCTCACACCAGTCAAATGACCATCAGCAAAAAGTCTACAAACTATAAATGCTGAAGAGGTTTTAGGGAACTGTGTACCTTCTAGCTGCTGATGGGGTGTAAAGTGCTAACAGCACTAATGAAAACTGAATGCAGCTGCTTTAAAAGGTAAAAATTGAGCTACCGTATGATGCGGCAGGGCACCTTCTGGGCCTATAACCTAAGACCACCAGAATCGGAAAGACAGAGGCAGGCAAATGTGCACTGCAGCAATATTGAAAGAGCCAAGACATGGAAGCAAAAAAAAGCTCCATAAACAGATGAATGGACAAAGAAGAAGTGGTATATGTACAGAATGGAATATTAGCCACGAAAAAAAATAAAAGAATGGCATATGCAGCACCACGGATGAGCCTAGAGATAATCACACAACGTGAAGTAAGTCAGATTGCGAAAGACAAATGTTCTACGATATCACTTATGTTATCTGAAAATTCATAAAAATGAACATATTTCCATAGGGAAAGACAATCTCAGATGGAGAAGACAAACTTATGGTTAAGCCAAAGAAAAGGTGTGAGGAATGGACAAATTAGGATATTGGGGTTAACAAACATATACTAATACATATAAAATATATCATCCCCAAAGACCTATGGAATACCAAGAGTGGTCTATTCAACACTCTACAATAACCTACATGGAAAAGGACACAAAGATCAATAGATATATGTATATGTGTACATGAACAAGATTCTGTGCAGCTAGAACAAAAGACATTTTAAAATCCAATTTGCTCTGATAAAAATGAAAACTTAAAGACACAAACAAGAATTAAGGAGGCTAAAACTTATGGGGGTTTGTCCTGACACATTCCACTCTAATCTGCAACCTAAAAGCACAACTTGCAGCAAGGTTCTGTTTCCCTAGCAAGCAGAGTTGGCAACGTAGAAATGCTGCCACCTTAAGGCCGTTTCCTCAAACAGCAGCTTTAAATCCACTGCTAATGGTCACTAATATTCACAAGGACTGCAGGGCTGTAAATGACTCATGCCCTCAAAAACTGTCCTGGGGTAGGGAATGGCCAAAAAAATCCAAACGCGGCAAATTTTTCAAGAAGGAAATTTGAAGTTGTAAGTTTAGCTGAATCTTAAAAAAAAATGAAAAGGACATGGATACACGCAAAACATCAGGAATTATTAGACGCATGCAAATCCAATCTACACAAACGTATCACCTCACACCAGTCAGAATGACCATCAGCAAAACGTCAACAAACAATAGATGTTGAAGAAGTTGTGGAGAATAGCGTAACCTCTCGGTCTAAGTGGGATGTAAACTGGTAACCGCCAATAATAGGAACAGAATGGCAGTGCGTTGAAAGGTAAAAATTGAGTCCCCATATGATCCGGAAGGCCCACTATTGGGCCTGTCACCTGTGAAAGCCAGCATCAAAAAGACACAGGATGGAACATCGTGTATTGCAGCAGTATTTACAATAGCCAAGACATGGAAGCAACAAAAATGTCCATCATCAGATGAATGGACGAAAAAGTGGTCCATGTACACAATGCAATATTAGACACAGAAAAGAATGAAACAATGCCGTTTGCAGCACCATAGACGAGGCTACAGACAATCACACAACTTGAAGTAAGTCAGAAAGCGAGAGACACATATCCTATGATATCACGTATAGGTCTTATGTAAAAATTGATAGGAATGAACCTATTTCCACAGAGAAGGACACTCACGTGTTCAGAAAACAAGCTTGTGCTTAACCAAACAGAAAGGTGTGAGGAATGTATAACGGAGGATATTGGGTTTAACAGACATATGCTAATACTTATAAAATATATAATCATCAGACATACCGAATACCAAGAGAGGTCTACACAACATTCTGTAATAATCTCTACGGAACAGGATCCAAACATGAAAAGATATATGAATCAATGAAAGACATTCTGTACACCTAGAACAAACACAACATTGCAATCAAATTTGCTCTGAGAAAAATGAAAATTAAACTGAGAATATCAACAACAAATAAGTAGACATAGTTTCTGGGGGTTTGTCCTGGCACATTCCACTCTACTTTACAACCTACAAACAGGACTTCCAGGAAGGCTGTGTTGCCCTAGTAACCAGAGTTGGGAATATAGAAATGCTGCCCCCTTGTGGCCGTTTCCTGCAACAGCAGCTTTAAATGCAGAACTAATGGTCATGTGATATTCACAATTACTACAGGGCTGTAAAGGACACCTGCCCTCAAAAAATGTCCTGGTGCAGGTAATGGCCACAGGAATTCAGAACATGGCAAATTTTTCAAGGAAACAATTTGAAGAGGTGAGTTTCTCTGTTTTACTTAAAAAAAAAAAGTAGATGAAAGCTCAATATCGGGAATTATTAGACGCATGCAAATCCAACCTACAAAAAGGTATCACCACCCAACACTCAAAATGCCATCAGTAAAAAGTCTACAAACAATAAATTCTGAAGGGGTTTTAGAGAACTGTGTACCCTCTAGTTGCTGGTGGGATGTACACTGGTAACAGCCAGTAGTGAGAACAGAATGGAGGTGCGTTGAAAGGGAAAAATTTGAACTACCATATGATCTAGTAGGCCCACTGCTGGGCCTAATCCCTGAGAAGACCAGAATCCAAAAGACACAGGCTGGCAATCCTGCACTGCATCAATATTTAGCATTGCCAAGACTTGGAAGTAACCAAAATGTCCATCCACAGATGAATGCACAAAGAAGAAGTGGTCCATGTACACAATGCAATATTCGCCATGGAAAAGGATGAAACACTGCTCTTTGCAGCACCATAGATGAGCCTAGAGATAATCACAGAACATGAGGTAAGTCGGAAAGCAGCCGACAAATAACCTGTGATATCACTCCTAGCTGTTACCTAACAACTGACACGTATGAACATATTTCCACAGAGAAAGACTCTCACAGACTTAGAAAACAAACTATGGTTATCTAAAAGGAAAGGTGGGAGGAATGGATACATTAAGATTAGGGTTACCGTACGTATGCAAATACATATTAAACACACGTATCAAAAAGACCGACCATATACCAAGGGAGGTCTACTGACGCTCTGTAATAATTTACACGGGGGCTTGCCTGGTGGCACCGTGGTTAAGAATCCACCTGCCAATGCAGGGGACACAGGTTCGATCCCTGGTTCGGGAAGGTCCCACATGCAGCAGAGCAACTAAGCCCGTGCACCACAACTAATGAGCCTACGCTCTGGAGCCCATGAGCCATAACTACTGAGCCCATGCACCACAACTACTGAAGCCCACACGCCTAGAGCCCGTGCTCCGCAACAAGAGAAGCCACTGCAGTGAGAAGCCGGTGCACCGCAACGGAGAGTAGCCCCCGCTCACCGCAACTGGAGAAAGCCCACATGCAGCAACGAAGATCCAACTCAGCCAAAAATAAATAAATAAATAAAATAAATTTATTTAAAAAAATAATAGTAATTTACATGGGAAGAGGATCTGTACATGAGTAGATATATATAATGTTCAATTGAACCTGATTGTGCACACCCAGAACAAACACTATTCTGCTCATTACCCCAATTTAAAAAATTAAAACCACGAACAACAATTAATGAGACATAAAGTTATTGGGGTTTTCCCTGGCACATCCCATTCTAATTTACAACCTAGGAACACAACTTTCAGGAAGGCTCTGCTGCCCTAGTAACCAGACTTGGGAATGGAGAAATGCTGCCGCCTTGTGGCCGTTTCCCACAACAGCAGCTTTAAACACAGGGCTAAGGGTCACTTGAGATTCACAGTAATTGTAGGGCCGTAAATGACACGTGTCCTCAAAACATGTCCTGGGGTAGGTAATGGCCAAGAAAGTTCACAACACGGAAAATTTTTCAAGAAAACAATTTGAAGAGGTAAGTGTTACTCACTCGGTTGTTTTAAAAAAAGAAGAACATGGATAAAAGCTCAATATCAGGAATTATTGGTTGGATGCAAATCCAAACTACAAAAAGATTTCACCACCCAATATTCAAAATGCCATCCGTAAAAAGTCTACAAACAATGCATGCTGACGGGTTGGGGGAGAAATGCATACCCACTATGCTGTTGGTTGGATGTAAACTGGTAACAGCTAATCATGAGAACAGAACGGAGCTGCGTTTAAAAGGTAAAAATTGAGCTACCATATCATGCGGCCGATCCCCTAATGGGCCTATACCCTAAGAAGACCAGAATGGGAAAGGCACAGACAGGCAAACATGCCCTGCAGCAATATTTACAATAGCCAAGCCATGCAAGCAAACAAAATGTCCATCAACAGATAAATGGACAAAGAAGAAGTGGTATACGTACCGAATGGAATAGTAGCCTCGGGAAAAAAATGAAAAATGCCGTTTGCAGGACTACACATGAGCCTAGAAATAATCATAGTACGTTACGTAAGTCAAAAGGGAATGACAAATATCCTATGATATCATTTATACGTGTTATCCTAAGATTGCTCCCAATGAACATATTTCCACAGAAAAACACACTCACAGACTGATAAAACAAACTAATGGTTAACCAAAATGAAAGGTGGGAGGATGGATAAATTAGGATTATGGGGGTAGCATACATATACTAACGTATGTTAAATGTATATAAACATATAACATATAAACTATATGAATTATATAATCACCAATACATATAAAATATATCATGACAAAACACCTACCAAATACCAAGGGAGGTCTACTCAACATTCTGTAATAACATACATGGTAACAGGATCCGAAGATGAACAGACATATGTATGAATCATTGACCAGATTCTGTACAGCCAGACAATCACAACACTCTAATCAAATTTCCTCCGATAAGAAATATAAATTAAATTTAAAAAACGAACATAAGTAAGGAGACATAAACTTCTGGGGGCTTGTCCCAGCACATTCCACTCTAATTTACAACCGAGGAACACGACGTCCAGGAAGACTCTGTTGCCCTAGTAACAAGAGTTGAGAACGTAATAATGCTGCCGCCTTGTGGCTGTTTCCCACAACAGCAGCTTTAAACACAGTGCTAATGGTCGCTTAATAGTCACGAGGACTGCGGGGCTGTAAATGATACCTGCCCTCAAAAAATGTCCTGGGGTAGGGAATAGGCAAGAAATTTCAACACATGACAAAGTTTTCAAGAAGTCAATATGAGAGGGAAGTTGTACTCACTCTTTAAAAAAAAAAGGAAAAGGAAAAAAAAGACGTGCCTAAAGCTCAGTATAAGGAATTATTAGCTGCATGCAAATCCCACGTCCACAAAGGTTTCAGCTCACACCAGTCAAATGACCATCAGCAAAAAGTCTACAAACTATAAATGCTGAAGAGGTTTTAGGGAACTGTGTACCTTCTAGCTGCTGATGGGGTGTAAAGTGCTAACAGCACTAATGAAAACTGAATGCAGCTGCTTTAAAAGGTAAAAATTGAGCTACCGTATGATGCGGCAGGGCACCTTCTGGGCCTATAACCTAAGACCACCAGAATCGGAAAGACAGAGGCAGGCAAATGTGCACTGCAGCAATATTGAAAGAGCCAAGACATGGAAGCAAAAAAAAGCTCCATAAACAGATGAATGGACAAAGAAGAAGTGGTATATGTACAGAATGGAATATTAGCCACGAAAAAAAATAAAAGAATGGCATATGCAGCACCACGGATGAGCCTAGAGATAATCACACAACGTGAAGTAAGTCAGATTGCGAAAGACAAATGTTCTACGATATCACTTATGTTATCTGAAAATTCATAAAAATGAACATATTTCCATAGGGAAAGACAATCTCAGATGGAGAAGACAAACTTATGGTTAAGCCAAAGAAAAGGTGTGAGGAATGGACAAATTAGGATATTGGGGTTAACAAACATATACTAATACATATAAAATATATCATCCCCAAAGACCTATGGAATACCAAGAGTGGTCTATTCAACACTCTACAATAACCTACATGGAAAAGGACACAAAGATCAATAGATATATGTATATGTGTACATGAACAAGATTCTGTGCAGCTAGAACAAAAGACATTTTAAAATCCAATTTGCTCTGATAAAAATGAAAACTTAAAGACACAAACAAGAATTAAGGAGGCTAAAACTTATGGGGGTTTGTCCTGACACATTCCACTCTAATCTGCAACCTAAAAGCACAACTTGCAGCAAGGTTCTGTTTCCCTAGCAAGCAGAGTTGGCAACGTAGAAATGCTGCCACCTTAAGGCCGTTTCCTCAAACAGCAGCTTTAAATCCACTGCTAATGGTCACTAATATTCACAAGGACTGCAGGGCTGTAAATGACTCATGCCCTCAAAAACTGTCCTGGGGTAGGGAATGGCCAAAAAAATCCAAACACGGCAAATTTTTCAAGAAGGAAATTTGAAGTTGTAAGTTTAGCTGAATCTTAAAAAAAAATGAAAAGGACATTGATACACGCAAAACATCAGGAATTATTAGACGCATGCAAATCCAATCTACACAAACGTATCACCTCACACCAGTCAGAATGACCATCAGCAAAACGTCAACAAACAATAGATGTTGAAGAAGTTGTGGAGAATAGCGTAACCTCTCGGTCTAAGTGGGATGTAAACTGGTAACCGCCAATAATAGGAACAGAATGGCAGTGCGTTGAAAGGTAAAAATTGAGTCCCCATATGATCCGGAAGGCCCACTATTGGGCCTGTCACCTGTGAAAGCCAGCATCAAAAAGACACAGGATGGAACATCGTGTATTGCAGCAGTATTTACAATAGCCAAGACATGGAAGCAACAAAAATGTCCATCATCAGATGAATGGACGAAAAAGTGGTCCATGTACACAATGCAATATTAGACACAGAAAAGAATGAAACAATGCCGTTTGCAGCACCATAGACGAGGCTACAGACAATCACACAACTTGAAGTAAGTCAGAAAGCGAGAGACACATATCCTATGATATCACGTATAGGTCTTATGTAAAAATTGATAGGAATGAACCTATTTCCACAGAGAAGGACACTCACGTGTTCAGAAAACAAGCTTGTGCTTAACCAAACGGAAAGGTGTGAGGAATGTATAACGGAGGATATTGGGTTTAACAGACATATGCTAATACTTATAAAATATATAATCATCAGACATACCGAATACCAAGAGAGGTCTACACAACATTCTGTAATAATCTCTACGGAACAGGATCCAAACATGAAAAGATATATGAATCAATGAAAGACATTCTGTACACCTAGAACAAACACAACATTGCAATCAAATTTGCTCTGAGAAAAATGAAAATTAAACTGAGAATATCAACAACAAATAAGTAGACATAGTTTCTGGGGGTTTGTCCTGGCACATTCCACTCTACTTTACAACCTACAAACAGGACTTCCAGGAAGGCTGTGTTGCCCTAGTAACCAGAGTTGGGAATATAGAAATGCTGCCCCCTTGTGGCCGTTTCCTGCAACAGCAGCTTTAAATGCAGAACTAATGGTCATGTGATATTCACAATTACTACAGGGCTGTAAAGGACACCTGCCCTCAAAAAATGTCCTGGTGCAGGTAATGGCCACAGGAATTCAGAACATGGCAAATTTTTCAAGGAAACAATTTGAAGAGGTGAGTTTCTCTGTTTTACTTAAAAAAAAAAACGTAGATGAAAGCTCAATATCGGGAATTATTAGACGCATGCAAATCCAACCTACAAAAAGGTATCACCACCCAACACTCAAAATGCCATCAGTAAAAAGTCTACAAACAATAAATTCTGAAGGGGTTTTAGAGAACTGTGTACCCTCTAGTTGCTGGTGGGATGTACACTGGTAACAGCCAGTAGTGAGAACAGAATGGAGGTGCGTTGAAAGGGAAAAATTTGAACTACCATATGATCTAGTAGGCCCACTGCTGGGCCTAATCCCTGAGAAGACCAGAATCCAAAAGACACAGGCTGGCAATCCTGCACTGCATCAATATTTAGCATTGCCAAGACTTGGAAGTAACCAAAATGTCCATCCACAGATGAATGCACAAAGAAGAAGTGGTCCATGTACACAATGCAATATTCGCCATGGAAAAGGATGAAACACTGCTCTTTGCAGCACCATAGATGAGCCTAGAGATAATCACAGAACATGAGGTAAGTCGGAAAGCAGCCGACAAATAACCTGTGATATCACTCCTAGCTGTTACCTAACAACTGACACGTATGAACATATTTCCACAGAGAAAGACTCTCACAGACTTAGAAAACAAACTATGGTTATCTAAAAGGAAAGGTGGGAGGAATGGATACATTAAGATTAGGGTTACCGTACGTATGCAAATACA
The DNA here is from genome assembly GCF_028564815.1 of Eubalaena glacialis. Lineage (NCBI taxonomy): Eukaryota > Metazoa > Chordata > Mammalia > Artiodactyla > Balaenidae > Eubalaena > Eubalaena glacialis. The sequence goes on along the minus strand of NC_083722.1, from coordinate 129,965,102 downwards.
TATTAAACACACGTATCAAAAAGACCGACCATATACCAAGGGAGGTCTACTGAACGCTCTGTAATAATTTACACGGGGGCTTGCCTGGTGGCACCGTGGTTAAGAATCCACCTGCCAATGCAGGGGACACAGGTTCGATCCCTGGTTCGGGAAGGTCCCACATGCAGCAGAGCAACTAAGCCCGTGCACCACAACTAATGAGCCTACGCTCTGGAGCCCATGAGCCATAACTACTGAGCCCATGCACCACAACTACTGAAGCCCACACGCCTAGAGCCCGTGCTCCGCAACAAGAGAAGCTACTGCAGTGAGAAGCCGGTGCACCGCAACGGAGAGTAGCCCCCGCTCACCGCAACTGGAGAAAGCCCACATGCAGCAACGAAGATCCAACTCAGCCAAAAATAAATAAATAAATAAAATAAATTTATTTAAAAAAATAATAGTAATTTACATGGGAAGAGGATCTGTACATGAGTAGATATATATAATGTTCAATTGAACCTGATTGTGCACACCCAGAACAAACACTATTCTGCTCATTACCCCAATTTAAAAAATTAAAACCACGAACAACAATTAATGAGACATAAAGTTATTGGGGTTTTCCCTGGCACATCCCATTCTAATTTACAACCTAGGAACACAACTTTCAGGAAGGCTCTGCTGCCCTAGTAACCAGACTTGGGAATGGAGAAATGCTGCCGCCTTGTGGCCGTTTCCCACAACAGCAGCTTTAAACACAGGGCTAAGGGTCACTTGAGATTCACAGTAATTGTAGGGCCGTAAATGACACGTGTCCTCAAAACATGTCCTGGGGTAGGTAATGGCCAAGAAAGTTCACAACACGGAAAATTTTTCAAGAAAACAATTTGAAGAGGTAAGTGTTACTCACTCGGTTGTTTTAAAAAAAGAAGAACATGGATAAAAGCTCAATATCAGGAATTATTGGTTGGATGCAAATCCAAACTACAAAAAGATTTCACCACCCAATATTCAAAATGCCATCCGTAAAAAGTCTACAAACAATGCATGCTGACGGGTTGGGGGAGAAATGCATACCCACTATGCTGTTGGTTGGATGTAAACTGGTAACAGCTAATCATGAGAACAGAACGGAGCTGCGTTTAAAAGGTAAAAATTGAGCTACCATATCATGCGGCCGATCCCCTAATGGGCCTATACCCTAAGAAGACCAGAATGGGAAAGGCACAGACAGGCAAACATGCCCTGCAGCAATATTTACAATAGCCAAGCCATGCAAGCAAACAAAATGTCCATCAACAGATAAATGGACAAAGAAGAAGTGGTATACGTACCGAATGGAATAGTAGCCTCGGGAAAAAAATGAAAAATGCCGTTTTCAGGACTACACATGAGCCTAGAAATAATCATAGTACGTTACGTAAGTCAAAAGGGAATGACAAATATCCTATGATATCATTTATACGTGTTATCCTAAGATTGCTCCCAATGAACATATTTCCACAGAAAAACACACTCACAGACTGATAAAACAAACTAATGGTTAACCAAAATGAAAGGTGGGAGGATGGATAAATTAGGATTATTAGGAAATTAGCATACATATACTAACATATGTTAAATGTATATAAACATATAACATATAAACTATATGAATTATATAATCACCAATACACATAAAATATATCATGACAAAACACCTACCAAATACCAAGGGAGGTCTACTCAACATTCTGTAATAACATACATGGTAACAGGATCCGAAGATGAACAGACATATGTATGAATCATTGACCAGATTCTGTACAGCCAGACAATCACAACACTCTAATCAAATTTCCTCCGATAAGAAATATAAATTAAATTTAAAAAACGAACATAAGTAAGGAGACATAAACTTCTGGGGGCTTGTCCCAGCACATTCCACTCTAATTTACAACCGAGGAACACGACGTCCAGGAAGACTCTGTTGCCCTAGTAACAAGAGTTGAGAACGTAATAATGCTGCCGCCTTGTGGCTGTTTCCCACAACAGCAGCTTTAAACACAGTGCTAATGGTCGCTTAATAGTCATGAGGACTGCGGGGCTGTAAATGATACCTGCCCTCAAAAAATGTCCTGGGGTAGGGAATAGGCAAGAAATTTCAACACATGACAAAGTTTTCAAGAAGTCAATATGAGAGGGAAGTTGTACTCACTCTTTAAAAAAAAAAGGAAAAGGAAAAAAAAGACACGCCTAAAGCTCAGTATAAGGAATTATTAGCTGCATGCAAATCCAACGTCCACAAAGGTTTCAGCTCACACCAGTCAAATGACCATCAGCAAAAAGTCTACAAACTATAAATGCTGAAGAGGTTTTAGGGAACTGTGTACCTTCTAGCTGCTGATGGGGTGTAAAGTGCTAACAGCACTAATGAAAACTGAATGCAGCTGCTTTAAAAGGTAAAAATTGAGCTACCGTATGATGCGGCAGGGCACCTTCTGGGCCTATAACCTAAGACCACCAGAATCGGAAAGACAGAGGCAGGCAAATGTGCACTGCAGCAATATTGAAAGAGCCAAGACATGGAAGCAAAAAAAAGCTCCATAAACAGATGAATGGACAAAGAAGAAGTGGTATATGTACAGAATGGAATATTAGCCACGAAAAAAAATAAAAGAATGGCATATGCAGCACCACGGATGAGCCTAGAGATAATCACACAACGTGAAGTAAGTCAGATTGCGAAAGACAAATGTTCTACGATATCACTTATGTTATCTGAAAATTCATAAAAATGAACATATTTCCATAGGGAAAGACAATCTCAGATGGAGAAGACAAACTTATGGTTAAGCCAAAGAAAAGGTGTGAGGAATGGACAAATTAGGATATTGGGGTTAACAAACATATACTAATACATATAAAATATATCATCCCCAAAGACCTATGGAATACCAAGAGTGGTCTATTCAACACTCTACAATAACCTACATGGAAAAGGACACAAAGATCAATAGATATATGTATATGTGTACATGAACAAGATTCTGTGCAGCTAGAACAAAAGACATTTTAAAATCCAATTTGCTCTGATAAAAATGAAAACTTAAAGACACAAACAAGAATTAAGGAGGCTAAAACTTATGGGGGTTTGTCCTGACACATTCCACTCTAATCTGCAACCTAAAAGCACAACTTGCAGCAAGGTTCTGTTTCCCTAGCAAGCAGAGTTGGCAACGTAGAAATGCTGCCACCTTAAGGCCGTTTCCTCAAACAGCAGCTTTAAATCCACTGCTAATGGTCACTAATATTCACAAGGACTGCAGGGCTGTAAATGACTCATGCCCTCAAAAACTGTCCTGGGGTAGGGAATGGCCAAAAAAATCCAAACGCGGCAAATTTTTCAAGAAGGAAATTTGAAGTTGTAAGTTTAGCTGAATCTTAAAAAAAAATGAAAAGGACATTGATACACGCAAAACATCAGGAATTATTAGACGCATGCAAATCCAATCTACACAAACGTATCACCTCACACCAGTCAGAATGACCATCAGCAAAACGTCAACAAACAATAGATGTTGAAGAAGTTGTGGAGAATAGCGTAACCTCTCGGTCTAAGTGGGATGTAAACTGGTAACCGCCAATAATAGGAACAGAATGGCAGTGCGTTGAAAGGTAAAAATTGAGTCCCCATATGATCCGGAAGGCCCACTATTGGGCCTGTCACCTGTGAAAGCCAGCATCAAAAAGACACAGGATGGAACATCGTGTATTGCAGCAGTATTTACAATAGCCAAGACATGGAAGCAACAAAAATGTCCATCATCAGATGAATGGACGAAAAAGTGGTCCATGTACACAATGCAATATTAGACACAGAAAAGAATGAAACAATGCCGTTTGCAGCACCATAGACGAGGCTACAGACAATCACACAACTTGAAGTAAGTCAGAAAGCGAGAGACACATATCCTATGATATCACGTATAGGTCTTATGTAAAAATTGATAGGAATGAACCTATTTCCACAGAGAAGGACACTCACGTGTTCAGAAAACAAGCTTGTGCTTAACCAAACGGAAAGGTGTGAGGAATGTATAACGGAGGATATTGGGTTTAACAGACATATGCTAATACTTATAAAATATATAATCATCAGACATACCGAATACCAAGAGAGGTCTACACAACATTCTGTAATAATCTCTACGGAACAGGATCCAAACATGAAAAGATATATGAATCAATGAAAGACATTCTGTACACCTAGAACAAACACAACATTGCAATCAAATTTGCTCTGAGAAAAATGAAAATTAAACTGAGAATATCAACAACAAATAAGTAGACATAGTTTCTGGGGGTTTGTCCTGGCACATTCCACTCTACTTTACAACCTACAAACAGGACTTCCAGGAAGGCTGTGTTGCCCTAGTAACCAGAGTTGGGAATATAGAAATGCTGCCCCCTTGTGGCCGTTTCCTGCAACAGCAGCTTTAAATGCAGAACTAATGGTCATGTGATATTCACAATTACTACAGGGCTGTAAAGGACACCTGCCCTCAAAAAATGTCCTGGTGCAGGTAATGGCCACAGGAATTCAGAACATGGCAAATTTTTCAAGGAAACAATTTGAAGAGGTGAGTTTCTCTGTTTTACTTAAAAAAAAAAAAGTAAATGAAAGCTCAATATCGGGAATTATTAGACGCATGCAAATCCAACCTACAAAAAGGTATCACCACCCAACACTCAAAATGCCATCAGTAAAAAGTCTACAAACAATAAATTCTGAAGGGGTTTTAGAGAACTGTGTACCCTCTAGTTGCTGGTGGGATGTACACTGGTAACAGCCAGTAGTGAGAACAGAATGGAGGTGCGTTGAAAGGGAAAAATTTGAACTACCATATGATCTAGTAGGCCCACTGCTGGGCCTAATCCCTGAGAAGACCAGAATCCAAAAGACACAGGCTGGCAATCCTGCACTGCATCAATATTTAGCATTGCCAAGACTTGGAAGTAACCAAAATGTCCATCCACAGATGAATGCACAAAGAAGAAGTGGTCCATGTACACAATGCAATATTCGCCATGGAAAAGGATGAAACACTGCTCTTTGCAGCACCATAGATGAGCCTAGAGATAATCACAGAACATGAGGTAAGTCGGAAAGCAGCCGACAAATAACCTGTGATATCACTCCTAGCTGTTACCTAACAACTGACACGTATGAACATATTTCCACAGAGAAAGACTCTCACAGACTTAGAAAACAAACTATGGTTATCTAAAAGGAAAGGTGGGAGGAATGGATACATTAAGATTAGGGTTACCGTACGTATGCAAATACATATTAAACACACGTATCAAAAAGACCGACCATATACCAAGGGAGGTCTACTGAACGCTCTGTAATAATTTACACGGGGGCTTGCCTGGTGGCACCGTGGTTAAGAATCCACCTGCCAATGCAGGGGACACAGGTTCGATCCCTGGTTCGGGAAGGTCCCACATGCAGCAGAGCAACTAAGCCCGTGCACCACAACTAATGAGCCTACGCTCTGGAGCCCATGAGCCATAACTACTGAGCCCATGCGCCACAACTACTGAAGCCCACACGCCTAGAGCCCGTGCTCCGCAACAAGAGAAGCCACTGCAGTGAGAAGCCGGTGCACCGCAACGGAGAGTAGCCCCCGCTCACCGCAACTGGAGAAAGCCCACATGCAGCAACGAAGATCCAACTCAGCCAAAAATAAATAAATAAATAAAATAAATTTATTTAAAAAAATAATAGTAATTTACATGGGAAGAGGATCTGTACATGAGTAGATATATATAATGTTCAATTGAACCTGATTGTGCACACCCAGAACAAACACTATTCTGCTCATTACCCCAATTTAAAAAATTAAAACCACGAACAACAATTAATGAGACATAAAGTTATTGGGGTTTTCCCTGGCACATCCCATTCTAATTTACAACCTAGGAACACAACTTTCAGGAAGGCTCTGCTGCCCTAGTAACCAGACTTGGGAATGGAGAAATGCTGCCGCCTTGTGGCCGTTTCCCACAACAGCAGCTTTAAACACAGGGCTAAGGGTCACTTGAGATTCACAGTAATTGTAGGGCCGTAAATGACACGTGTCCTCAAAACATGTCCTGGGGTAGGTAATGGCCAAGAAAGTTCACAACACGGAAAATTTTTCAAGAAAACAATTTGAAGAGGTAAGTGTTACTCACTCGGTTGTTTTAAAAAAAGAAGAACATGGATAAAAGCTCAATATCAGGAATTATTGGTTGGATGCAAATCCAAACTACAAAAAGATTTCACCACCCAATATTCAAAATGCCATCCGTAAAAAGTCTACAAACAATGCATGCTGACGGGTTGGGGGAGAAATGCATACCCACTATGCTGTTGGTTGGATGTAAACTGGTAACAGCTAATCATGAGAACAGAACGGAGCTGCGTTTAAAAGGTAAAAATTGAGCTACCATATCATGCGGCCGATCCCCTAATGGGCCTATACCCTAAGAAGACCAGAATGGGAAAGGCACAGACAGGCAAACATGCCCTGCAGCAATATTTACAATAGCCAAGCCATGCAAGCAAACAAAATGTCCATCAACAGATAAATGGACAAAGAAGAAGTGGTATACGTACCGAATGGAATAGTAGCCTCGGGAAAAAAATGAAAAATGCCGTTTGCAGGACTACACATGAGCCTAGAAATAATCATAGTACGTTACGTAAGTCAAAAGGGAATGACAAATATCCTATGATATCATTTATACGTGTTATCCTAAGATTGCTCCCAATGAACATATTTCCACAGAAAAACACACTCACAGACTGATAAAACAAACTAATGGTTAACCAAAATGAAAGGTGGGAGGATGGATAAATTAGGATTATTAGGAAATTAGCATACATATACTAACATATGTTAAATGTATATAAACATATAACATATAAACTATATGAATTATATAATCACCAATACACATAAAATATATCATGACAAAACACCTACCAAATACCAAGGGAGGTCTACTCAACATTCTGTAATAACATACATGGTAACAGGATCCGAAGATGAACAGACATATGTATGAATCATTGACCAGATTCTGTACAGCCAGACAATCACAACACTCTAATCAAATTTCCTCCGATAAGAAATATAAATTAAATTTAAAAAACGAACATAAGTAAGGAGACATAAACTTCTGGGGGCTTGTCCCAGCACATTCCACTCTAATTTACAACCGAGGAACACGACGTCCAGGAAGACTCTGTTGCCCTAGTAACAAGAGTTGAGAACGTAATAATGCTGCCGCCTTGTGGCTGTTTCCCACAACAGCAGCTTTAAACACAGTGCTAATGGTCGCTTAATAGTCATGAGGACTGCGGGGCTGTAAATGATACCTGCCCTCAAAAAATGTCCTGGGGTAGGGAATAGGCAAGAAATTTCAACACATGACAAAGTTTTCAAGAAGTCAATATGAGAGGGAAGTTGTACTCACTCTTTAAAAAAAAAAGGAAAAGGAAAAAAAAGACATGCCTAAAGCTCAGTATAAGGAATTATTAGCTGCATGCAAATCCAACGTCCACAAAGGTTTCAGCTCACACCAGTCAAATGACCATCAGCAAAAAGTCTACAAACTATAAATGCTGAAGAGGTTTTAGGGAACTGTGTACCTTCTAGCTGCTGATGGGGTGTAAAGTGCTAACAGCACTAATGAAAACTGAATGCAGCTGCTTTAAAAGGTAAAAATTGAGCTACCGTATGATGCGGCAGGGCACCTTCTGGGCCTATAACCTAAGACCACCAGAATCGGAAAGACAGAGGCAGGCAAATGTGCACTGCAGCAATATTGAAAGAGCCAAGACATGGAAGCAAAAAAAAGCTCCATAAACAGATGAATGGACAAAGAAGAAGTGGTATATGTACAGAATGGAATATTAGCCACGAAAAAAAATAAAAGAATGGCATATGCAGCACCACGGATGAGCCTAGAGATAATCACACAACGTGAAGTAAGTCAGATTGCGAAAGACAAATGTTCTACGATATCACTTATGTTATCTGAAAATTCATAAAAATGAACATATTTCCATAGGGAAAGACAATCTCAGATGGAGAAGACAAACTTATGGTTAAGCCAAAGAAAAGGTGTGAGGAATGGACAAATTAGGATATTGGGGTTAACAAACATATACTAATACATATAAAATATATCATCCCCAAAGACCTATGGAATACCAAGAGTGGTCTATTCAACACTCTACAATAACCTACATGGAAAAGGACACAAAGATCAATAGATATATGTATATGTGTACATGAACAAGATTCTGTGCAGCTAGAACAAAAGACATTTTAAAATCCAATTTGCTCTGATAAAAATGAAAACTTAAAGACACAAACAAGAATTAAGGAGGCTAAAACTTATGGGGGTTTGTCCTGACACATTCCACTCTAATCTGCAACCTAAAAGCACAACTTGCAGCAAGGTTCTGTTTCCCTAGCAAGCAGAGTTGGCAACGTAGAAATGCTGCCACCTTAAGGCCGTTTCCTCAAACAGCAGCTTTAAATCCACTGCTAATGGTCACTAATATTCACAAGGACTGCAGGGCTGTAAATGACTCATGCCCTCAAAAACTGTCCTGGGGTAGGGAATGGCCAAAAAAATCCAAACGCGGCAAATTTTTCAAGAAGGAAATTTGAAGTTGTAAGTTTAGCTGAATCTTAAAAAAAAATGAAAAGGACATTGATACACGCAAAACATCAGGAATTATTAGACGCATGCAAATCCAATCTACACAAACGTATCACCTCACACCAGTCAGAATGACCATCAGCAAAACGTCAACAAACAATAGATGTTGAAGAAGTTGTGGAGAATAGCGTAACCTCTCGGTCTAAGTGGGATGTAAACTGGTAACCGCCAATAATAGGAACAGAATGGCAGTGCGTTGAAAGGTAAAAATTGAGTCCCCATATGATCCGGAAGGCCCACTATTGGGCCTGTCACCTGTGAAAGCCAGCATCAAAAAGACACAGGATGGAACATCGTGTATTGCAGCAGTATTTACAATAGCCAAGACATGGAAGCAACAAAAATGTCCATCATCAGATGAATGGACGAAAAAGTGGTCCATGTACACAATGCAATATTAGACACAGAAAAGAATGAAACAATGCCGTTTGCAGCACCATAGACGAGGCTACACACAATCACACAACTTGAAGTAAGTCAGAAAGCGAGAGACACATATCCTATGATATCACGTATAGGTCTTATGTAAAAATTGATAGGAATGAACCTATTTCCACAGAGAAGGACACTCACGTGTTCAGAAAACAAGCTTGTGCTTAACCAAACGGAAAGGTGTGAGGAATGTATAACGGAGGATATTGGGTTTAACAGACATATGCTAATACTTATAAAATATATAATCATCAGACATACCGAATACCAAGAGAGGTCTACACAACATTCTGTAATAATCTCTACGGAACAGGATCCAAACATGAAAAGATATATGAATCAATGAAAGACATTCTGTACACCTAGAACAAACACAACATTGCAATCAAATTTGCTCTGAGAAAAATGAAAATTAAACTGAGAATATCAACAACAAATAAGTAGACATAGTTTCTGGGGGTTTGTCCTGGCACATTCCACTCTACTTTACAACCTACAAACAGGACTTCCAGGAAGGCTGTGTTGCCCTAGTAACCAGAGTTGGGAATATAGAAATGCTGCCCCCTTGTGGCCGTTTCCTGCAACAGCAGCTTTAAATGCAGAACTAATGGTCATGTGATATTCACAATTACTACAGGGCTGTAAAGGACACCTGCCCTCAAAAAATGTCCTGGTGCAGGTAATGGCCACAGGAATTCAGAACATGGCAAATTTTTCAAGGAAACAATTTGAAGAGGTGAGTTTCTCTGTTTTACTTAAAAAAAAAAAAGTAGATGAAAGCTCAATATCGGGAATTATTAGACGCATGCAAATCCAACCTACAAAAAGGTATCACCACCCAACACTCAAAATGCCATCAGTAAAAAGTCTACAAACAATAAATTCTGAAGGGGTTTTAGAGAACTGTGTACCCTCTAGTTGCTGGTGGGATGTACACTGGTAACAGCCAGTAGTGAGAACAGAATGGAGGTGCGTTGAAAGGGAAAAATTTGAACTACCATATGATCTAGTAGGCCCACTGCTGGGCCTAATCCCTGAGAAGACCAGAATCCAAAAGACACAGGCTGGCAATCCTGCACTGCATCAATATTTAGCATTGCCAAGACTTGGAAGTAACCAAAATGTCCATCCACAGATGAATGCACAAAGAAGAAGTGGTCCATGTACACAATGCAATATTCGCCATGGAAAAGGATGAAACACTGCTCTTTGCAGCACCATAGATGAGCCTAGAGATAATCACAGAACATGAGGTAAGTCGGAAAGCAGCCGACAAATAACCTGTGATATCACTCCTAGCTGTTACCTAACAACTGACACGTATGAACATATTTCCACAGAGAAAGACTCTCACAGACTTAGAAAACAAACTATGGTTATCTAAAAGGAAAGGTGGGAGGAATGGATACATTAAGATTAGGGTTACCGTACGTATGCAAATACATATTAAACACACGTATCAAAAAGACCGACCATATACCAAGGGAGGTCTACTGAACGCTCTGTAATAATTTACACGGGGGCTTGCCTGGTGGCACCGTGGTTAAGAATCCACCTGCCAATGCAGGGGACACAGGTTCGATCCCTGGTTCGGGAAGGTCCCACATGCAGCAGAGCAACTAAGCCCGTGCACCACAACTAATGAGCCTACGCTCTGGAGCCCATGAGCCATAACTACTGAGCCCATGCACCACAACTACTGAAGCCCACACGCCTAGAGCCCGTGCTCCGCAACAAGAGAAGCCACTGCAGTGAGAAGCCGGTGCACCGCAACGGAGAGTAGCCCCCGCTCACCGCAACTGGAGAAAGCCCACATGCAGCAACGAAGATCCAACTCAGCCAAAAATAAATAAATAAATAAAATAAATTTATTTAAAAAAATAATAGTAATTTACATGGGAAGAGGATCTGTACATGAGTAGATATATATAATGTTCAATTGAACCTGATTGTGCACACCCAGAACAAACACTATTCTGCTCATTACCCCAATTTAAAAAATTAAAACCACGAACAACAATTAATGAGACATAAAGTTATTGGGGTTTTCCCTGGCACATCCCATTCTAATTTACAACCTAGGAACACAACTTTCAGGAAGGCTCTGCTGCCCTAGTAACCAGACTTGGGAATGGAGAAATGCTGCCGCCTTGTGGCCGTTTCCCACAACAGCAGCTTTAAACACAGGGCTAAGGGTCACTTGAGATTCACAGTAATTGTAGGGCCGTAAATGACACGTGTCCTCAAAACATGTCCTGGGGTAGGTAATGGCCAAGAAAGTTCACAACACGGAAAATTTTTCAAGAAAACAATTTGAAGAGGTAAGTGTTACTCACTCGGTTGTTTTAAAAAAAGAAGAACATGGATAAAAGCTCAATATCAGGAATTATTGGTTGGATGCAAATCCAAACTACAAAAAGATTTCACCACCCAATATTCAAAATGCCATCCGTAAAAAGTCTACAAACAATGCATGCTGACGGGTTGGGGGAGAAATGCATACCCACTATGCTGTTGGTTGGATGTAAACTGGTAACAGCTAATCATGAGAACAGAACGGAGCTGCGTTTAAAAGGTAAAAATTGAGCTACCATATCATGCGGCCGATCCCCTAATGGGCCTATACCCTAAGAAGACCAGAATGGGAAAGGCACAGACAGGCAAACATGCCCTGCAGCAATATTTACAATAGCCAAGCCATGCAAGCAAACAAAATGTCCATCAACAGATAAATGGACAAAGAAGAAGTGGTATACGTACCGAATGGAATAGTAGCCTCGGGAAAAAAATGAAAAATGCCGTTTGCAGGACTACACATGAGCCTAGAAATAATCATAGTACGTTACGTAAGTCAAAAGGGAATGACAAATATCCTATGATATCATTTATACGTGTTATCCTAAGATTGCTCCCAATGAACATATTTCCACAGAAAAACACACTCACAGACTGATAAAACAAACTAATGGTTAACCAAAATGAAAGGTGGGAGGATGGATAAATTAGGATTATTAGGAAATTAGCATACATATACTAACATATGTTAAATGTATATAAACATATAACATATAAACGATATGAATTATATAATCACCAATACATATAAAATATATCATGACAAAACACCTACCAAATACCAAGGGAGGTCTACTCAACATTCTGTAATAACATACATGGTAACAGGATCCGAAGATGAACAGACATATGTATGAATCATTGACCAGATTCTGTACAGCCAGACAATCACAACACTCTAATCAAATTTCCTCCGATAAGAAATATAAATTAAATTTAAAAAACGAACATAAGTAAGGAGACATAAACTTCTGGGGGCTTGTCCCAGCACATTCCACTCTAATTTACAACCGAGGAACACGACGTCCAGGAAGACTCTGTTGCCCTAGTAACAAGAGTTGAGAACGTAATAATGCTGCCGCCTTGTGGCTGTTTCCCACAACAGCAGCTTTAAACACAGTGCTAATGGTCGCTTAATAGTCACGAGGACTGCGGGGCTGTAAATGATACCTGCCCTCAAAAAATGTCCTGGGGTAGGGAATAGGCAAGAAATTTCAACACATGACAAAGTTTTCAAGAAGTCAATATGAGAGGGAAGTTGTACTCACTCTTTAAAAAAAAAAGGAAAAGGAAAAAAAAGACATGCCTAAAGCTCAGTATAAGGAATTATTAGCTGCATGCAAATCCAACGTCCACAAAGGTTTCAGCTCACACCAGTCAAATGACCATCAGCAAAAAGTCTACAAACTATAAATGCTGAAGAGGTTTTAGGGAACTGTGTACCTTCTAGCTGCTGATGGGGTGTAAAGTGCTAACAGCACTAATGAAAACTGAATGCAGCTGCTTTAAAAGGTAAAAATTGAGCTACCGTATGATGCGGCAGGGCACCTTCTGGGCCTATAACCTAAGACCACCAGAATCGGAAAGACAGAGGCAGGCAAATGTGCACTGCAGCAATATTGAAAGAGCCAAGACATGGAAGCAAAAAAAAGCTCCATAAACAGATGAATGGACAAAGAAGAAGTGGTATATGTACAGAATGGAATATTAGCCACGAAAAAAAATAAAAGAATGGCATATGCAGCACCACGGATGAGCCTAGAGATAATCACACAACGTGAAGTAAGTCAGATTGCGAAAGACAAATGTTCTACGATATCACTTATGTTATCTGAAAATTCATAAAAATGAACATATTTCCATAGGGAAAGACAATCTCAGATGGAGAAGACAAACTTATGGTTAAGCCAAAGAAAAGGTGTGAGGAATGGACAAATTAGGATATTGGGGTTAACAAACATATACTAATACATATAAAATATATCATCCCCAAAGACCTATGGAATACCAAGAGTGGTCTATTCAACACTCTACAATAACCTACATGGAAAAGGACACAAAGATCAATAGATATATGTATATGTGTACATGAACAAGATTCTGTGCAGCTAGAACAAAAGACATTTTAAAATCCAATTTGCTCTGATAAAAATGAAAACTTAAAGACACAAACAAGAATTAAGGAGGCTAAAACTTATGGGGGTTTGTCCTGACACATTCCACTCTAATCTGCAACCTAAAAGCACAACTTGCAGCAAGGTTCTGTTTCCCTAGCAAGCAGAGTTGGCAACGTAGAAATGCTGCCACCTTAAGGCCGTTTCCTCAAACAGCAGCTTTAAATCCACTGCTAATGGTCACTAATATTCACAAGGACTGCAGGGCTGTAAATGACTCATGCCCTCAAAAACTGTCCTGGGGTAGGGAATGGCCAAAAAAATCCAAACACGGCAAATTTTTCAAGAAGGAAATTTGAAGTTGTAAGTTTAGCTGAATCTTAAAAAAAAATGAAAAGGACATTGATACACGCAAAACATCAGGAATTATTAGACGCATGCAAATCCAATCTACACAAACGTATCACCTCACACCAGTCAGAATGACCATCAGCAAAACGTCAACAAACAATAGATGTTGAAGAAGTTGTGGAGAATAGCGTAACCTCTCGGTCTAAGTGGGATGTAAACTGGTAACCGCCAATAATAGGAACAGAATGGCAGTGCGTTGAAAGGTAAAAATTGAGTCCCCATATGATCCGGAAGGCCCACTATTGGGCCTGTCACCTGTGAAAGCCAGCATCAAAAAGACACAGGATGGAACATCGTGTATTGCAGCAGTATTTACAATAGCCAAGACATGGAAGCAACAAAAATGTCCATCATCAGATGAATGGACGAAAAAGTGGTCCATGTACACAATGCAATATTAGACACAGAAAAGAATGAAACAGTGCCGTTTGCAGCACCATAGACGAGGCTACACACAATCACACAACTTGAAGTAAGTCAGAAAGCGAGAGACACATATCCTATGATATCACGTATAGGTCTTATGTAAAAATTGATAGGAATGAACCTATTTCCACAGAGAAGGACACTCACGTGTTCAGAAAACAAGCTTGTGCTTAACCAAACAGAAAGGTGTGAGGAATGTATAACGGAGGATATTGGGTTTAACAGACATATGCTAATACTTATAAAATATATAATCATCAGACATACCGAATACCAAGAGAGGTCTACACAACATTCTGTAATAATCTCTACGGAACAGGATCCAAACATGAAAAGATATATGAATCAATGAAAGACATTCTGTACACCTAGAACAAACACAACATTGCAATCAAATTTGCTCTGAGAAAAATGAAAATTAAACTGAGAATATCAACAACAAATAAGTAGACATAGTTTCTGGGGGTTTGTCCTGGCACATTCCACTCTACTTTACAACCTACAAACAGGACTTCCAGGAAGGCTGTGTTGCCCTAGTAACCAGAGTTGGGAATATAGAAATGCTGCCCCCTTGTGGCCGTTTCCTGCAACAGCAGCTTTAAATGCAGAACTAATGGTCATGTGATATTCACAATTACTACAGGGCTGTAAAGGACACCTGCCCTCAAAAAATGTCCTGGTGCAGGTAATGGCCACAGGAATTCAGAACATGGCAAATTTTTCAAGGAAACAATTTGAAGAGGTGAGTTTCTCTGTTTTACTTAAAAAAAAAGTAGATGAAAGCTCAATATCGGGAATTATTAGACGCATGCAAATCCAACCTACAAAAAGGTATCACCACCCAACACTCAAAATGCCATCAGTAAAAAGTCTACAAACAATAAATTCTGAAGGGGTTTTAGAGAACTGTGTACCCTCTAGTTGCTGGTGGGATGTAAACTGGTAACAGCCAGTAGTGAGAACAGAATGGGGGTGCGTTGAAAGGGAAAAATTTGAACTACCATATGATCTAGTAGGCCCACTGCTGGGCCTAATCCCTGAGAAGACCAGAATCCAAAAGACACAGGCTGGCAATCCTGCACTGCATCAATATTTAGCATTGCCAAGACTTGGAAGTAACCAAAATGTCCATCCACAGATGAATGCACAAAGAAGAAGTGGTCCATGTACACAATGCAATATTCGCCATGGAAAAGGATGAAACAACGCCGTTTGCAGCACCATAGACGAGGCTACACACAATCACACAACCTGAAGTAAGTCAGAAAGCGAGAGACACATATCCTATGATATCACGTATAGGTCTTATGTAAAAATTGATAGGAATGAACCTATTTCCACAGAGAAGGACACTCACGTGTTCAGAAAACAAGCTTGTGCTTAACCAAACGGAAAGGTGTGAGGAATGTATAACGGAGGATATTGGGTTTAACAGACATATGCTAATACTTATAAAATATATAATCATCAGACATACCGAATACCAAGAGAGGTCTACACAACATTCTGTAATAATCTCTACGGAACAGGATCCAAACATGAAAAGATATATGAATCAATGAAAGACATTCTGTACACCTAGAACAAACACAACATTGCAATCAAATTTGCTCTGAGAAAAATGAAAATTAAACTGAGAATATCAACAACAAATAAGTAGACATAGTTTCTGGGGGTTTGTCCTGGCACATTCCACTCTACTTTACAACCTACAAACAGGACTTCCAGGAAGGCTGTGTTGCCCTAGTAACCAGAGTTGGGAATATAGAAATGCTGCCCCCTTGTGGCCGTTTCCTGCAACAGCAGCTTTAAATGCAGAACTAATGGTCATGTGATATTCACAATTACTACAGGGCTGTAAAGGACACCTGCCCTCAAAAAATGTCCTGGTGCAGGTAATGGCCACAGGAATTCAGAACATGGCAAATTTTTCAAGGAAACAATTTGAAGAGGTGAGTTTCTCTGTTTTACTTAAAAAAAAAAACGTAGATGAAAGCTCAATATCGGGAATTATTAGACGCATGCAAATCCAACCTACAAAAAGGTATCACCACCCAACACTCAAAATGCCATCAGTAAAAAGTCTACAAACAATAAATTCTGAAGGGGTTTTAGAGAACTGTGTACCCTCTAGTTGCTGGTGGGATGTACACTGGTAACAGCCAGTAGTGAGAACAGAATGGAGGTGCGTTGAAAGGGAAAAATTTGAACTACCATATGATCTAGTAGGCCCACTGCTGGGCCTAATCCCTGAGAAGACCAGAATCCAAAAGACACAGGCTGGCAATCCTGCACTGCATCAATATTTAGCATTGCCAAGACTTGGAAGTAACCAAAATGTCCATCCACAGATGAATGCACAAAGAAGAAGTGGTCCATGTACACAATGCAATATTCGCCATGGAAAAGGATGAAACACTGCTCTTTGCAGCACCATAGATGAGCCTAGAGATAATCACAGAACATGAGGTAAGTCGGAAAGCAGCCGACAAATAACCTGTGATATCACTCCTAGCTGTTACCTAACAACTGACACGTATGAACATATTTCCACAGAGAAAGACTCTCACAGACTTAGAAAACAAACTATGGTTATCTAAAAGGAAAGGTGGGAGGAATGGATACATTAAGATTAGGGTTACCGTACGTATGCAAATACATATTAAACACACGTATCAAAAAGACCGACCATATACCAAGGGAGGTCTACTGAACGCTCTGTAATAATTTACACGGGGGCTTGCCTGGTGGCACCGTGGTTAAGAATCCACCTGCCAATGCAGGGGACACAGGTTCGATCCCTGGTTCGGGAAGGTCCCACATGCAGCAGAGCAACTAAGCCCGTGCACCACAACTAATGAGCCTACGCTCTGGAGCCCATGAGCCATAACTACTGAGCCCATGCGCCACAACTACTGAAGCCCACACGCCTAGAGCCCGTGCTCCGCAACAAGAGAAGCCACTGCAGTGAGAAGCCGGTGCACCGCAACGGAGAGTAGCCCCCGCTCACCGCAACTGGAGAAAGCCCACATGCAGCAACGAAGATCCAACTCAGCCAAAAATAAATAAATAAATAAAATAAATTTATTTAAAAAAATAATAGTAATTTACATGGGAAGAGGATCTGTACATGAGTAGATATATATAATGTTCAATTGAACCTGATTGTGCACACCCAGAACAAACACTATTCTGCTCATTACCCCAATTTAAAAAATTAAAACCACGAACAACAATTAATGAGACATAAAGTTATTGGGGTTTTCCCTGGCACATCCCATTCTAATTTACAACCTAGGAACACAACTTTCAGGAAGGCTCTGCTGCCCTAGTAACCAGACTTGGGAATGGAGAAATGCTGCCGCCTTGTGGCCGTTTCCCACAACAGCAGCTTTAAACACAGGGCTAAGGGTCACTTGAGATTCACAGTAATTGTAGGGCCGTAAATGACACGTGTCCTCAAAACATGTCCTGGGGTAGGTAATGGCCAAGAAAGTTCACAACACGGAAAATTTTTCAAGAAAACAATTTGAAGAGGTAAGTGTTACTCACTCGGTTGTTTTAAAAAAAGAAGAACATGGATAAAAGCTCAATATCAGGAATTATTGGTTGGATGCAAATCCAAACTACAAAAAGATTTCACCACCCAATATTCAAAATGCCATCCGTAAAAAGTCTACAAACAATGCATGCTGACGGGTTGGGGGAGAAATGCATACCCACTATGCTGTTGGTTGGATGTAAACTGGTAACAGCTAATCATGAGAACAGAACGGAGCTGCGTTTAAAAGGTAAAAATTGAGCTACCATATCATGCGGCCGATCCCCTAATGGGCCTATACCCTAAGAAGACCAGAATGGGAAAGGCACAGACAGGCAAACATGCCCTGCAGCAATATTTACAATAGCCAAGCCATGCAAGCAAACAAAATGTCCATCAACAGATAAATGGACAAAGAAGAAGTGGTATACGTACCGAATGGAATAGTAGCCTCGGGAAAAAAATGAAAAATGCCGTTTGCAGGACTACACATGAGCCTAGAAATAATCATAGTACGTTACGTAAGTCAAAAGGGAATGACAAATATCCTATGATATCATTTATACGTGTTATCCTAAGATTGCTCCCAATGAACATATTTCCACAGAAAAACACACTCACAGACTGATAAAACAAACTAATGGTTAACCAAAATGAAAGGTGGGAGGATGGATAAATTAGGATTATTAGGAAATTAGCATACATATACTAACATATGTTAAATGTATATAAACATATAACATATAAACTATATGAATTATATAATCACCAATACATATAAAATATATCATGACAAAACACCTACCAAATACCAAGGGAGGTCTACTCAACATTCTGTAATAACATACATGGTAACAGGATCCGAAGATGAACAGACATATGTATGAATCATTGACCAGATTCTGTACAGCCAGACAATCACAACACTCTAATCAAATTTCCTCCGATAAGAAATATAAATTAAATTTAAAAAACGAACATAAGTAAGGAGACATAAACTTCTGGGGGCTTGTCCCAGCACATTCCACTCTAATTTACAACCGAGGAACACGACGTCCAGGAAGACTCTGTTGCCCTAGTAACAAGAGTTGAGAACGTAATAATGCTGCCGCCTTGTGGCTGTTTCCCACAACAGCAGCTTTAAACACAGTGCTAATGGTCGCTTAATAGTCACGAGGACTGCGGGGCTGTAAATGATACCTGCCCTCAAAAAATGTCCTGGGGTAGGGAATAGGCAAGAAATTTCAACACATGACAAAGTTTTCAAGAAGTCAATATGAGAGGGAAGTTGTACTCACTCTTTAAAAAAAAAAGGAAAAGGAAAAAAAAGACATGCCTAAAGCTCAGTATAAGGAATTATTAGCTGCATGCAAATCCAACGTCCACAAAGGTTTCAGCTCACACCAGTCAAATGACCATCAGCAAAAAGTCTACAAACTATAAATGCTGAAGAGGTTTTAGGGAACTGTGTACCTTCTAGCTGCTGATGGGGTGTAAAGTGCTAACAGCACTAATGAAAACTGAATGCAGCTGCTTTAAAAGGTAAAAATTGAGCTACCGTATGATGCGGCAGGGCACCTTCTGGGCCTATAACCTAAGACCACCAGAATCGGAAAGACAGAGGCAGGCAAATGTGCACTGCAGCAATATTGAAAGAGCCAAGACATGGAAGCAAAAAAAAGCTCCATAAACAGATGAATGGACAAAGAAGAAGTGGTATATGTACAGAATGGAATATTAGCCACGAAAAAAAATAAAAGAATGGCATATGCAGCACCACGGATGAGCCTAGAGATAATCACACAACGTGAAGTAAGTCAGATTGCGAAAGACAAATGTTCTACGATATCACTTATGTTATCTGAAAATTCATAAAAATGAACATATTTCCATAGGGAAAGACAATCTCAGATGGAGAAGACAAACTTATGGTTAAGCCAAAGAAAAGGTGTGAGGAATGGACAAATTAGGATATTGGGGTTAACAAACATATACTAATACATATAAAATATATCATCCCCAAAGACCTATGGAATACCAAGAGTGGTCTATTCAACACTCTACAATAACCTACATGGAAAAGGACACAAAGATCAATAGATATATGTATATGTGTACATGAACAAGATTCTGTGCAGCTAGAACAAAAGACATTTTAAAATCCAATTTGCTCTGATAAAAATGAAAACTTAAAGACACAAACAAGAATTAAGGAGGCTAAAACTTATGGGGGTTTGTCCTGACACATTCCACTCTAATCTGCAACCTAAAAGCACAACTTGCAGCAAGGTTCTGTTTCCCTAGCAAGCAGAGTTGGCAACGTAGAAATGCTGCCACCTTAAGGCCGTTTCCTCAAACAGCAGCTTTAAATCCACTGCTAATGGTCACTAATATTCACAAGGACTGCAGGGCTGTAAATGACTCATGCCCTCAAAAACTGTCCTGGGGTAGGGAATGGCCAAAAAAATCCAAACACGGCAAATTTTTCAAGAAGGAAATTTGAAGTTGTAAGTTTAGCTGAATCTTAAAAAAAAATGAAAAGGACATTGATACACGCAAAACATCAGGAATTATTAGACGCATGCAAATCCAATCTACACAAACGTATCACCTCACACCAGTCAGAATGACCATCAGCAAAACGTCAACAAACAATAGATGTTGAAGAAGTTGTGGAGAATAGCGTAACCTCTCGGTCTAAGTGGGATGTAAACTGGTAACCGCCAATAATAGGAACAGAATGGCAGTGCGTTGAAAGGTAAAAATTGAGTCCCCATATGATCCGGAAGGCCCACTATTGGGCCTGTCACCTGTGAAAGCCAGCATCAAAAAGACACAGGATGGAACATCGTGTATTGCAGCAGTATTTACAATAGCCAAGACATGGAAGCAACAAAAATGTCCATCATCAGATGAATGGACGAAAAAGTGGTCCATGTACACAATGCAATATTAGACACAGAAAAGAATGAAACAATGCCGTTTGCAGCACCATAGACGAGGCTACAGACAATCACACAACTTGAAGTAAGTCAGAAAGCGAGAGACACATATCCTATGATATCACGTATAGGTCTTATGTAAAAATTGATAGGAATGAACCTATTTCCACAGAGAAGGACACTCACGTGTTCAGAAAACAAGCTTGTGCTTAACCAAACGGAAAGGTGTGAGGAATGTATAACGGAGGATATTGGGTTTAACAGACATATGCTAATACTTATAAAATATATAATCATCAGACATACCGAATACCAAGAGAGGTCTACACAACATTCTGTAATAATCTCTACGGAACAGGATCCAAACATGAAAAGATATATGAATCAATGAAAGACATTCTGTACACCTAGAACAAACACAACATTGCAATCAAATTTGCTCTGAGAAAAATGAAAATTAAACTGAGAATATCAACAACAAATAAGTAGACATAGTTTCTGGGGGTTTGTCCTGGCACATTCCACTCTACTTTACAACCTACAAACAGGACTTCCAGGAAGGCTGTGTTGCCCTAGTAACCAGAGTTGGGAATATAGAAATGCTGCCCCCTTGTGGCCGTTTCCTGCAACAGCAGCTTTAAATGCAGAACTAATGGTCATGTGATATTCACAATTACTACAGGGCTGTAAAGGACACCTGCCCTCAAAAAATGTCCTGGTGCAGGTAATGGCCACAGGAATTCAGAACATGGCAAATTTTTCAAGGAAACAATTTGAAGAGGTGAGTTTCTCTGTTTTACTTAAAAAAAAAAAAGTAGATGAAAGCTCAATATCGGGAATTATTAGACGCATGCAAATCCAACCTACAAAAAGGTATCACCACCCAACACTCAAAATGCCATCAGTAAAAAGTCTACAAACAATAAATTCTGAAGGGGTTTTAGAGAACTGTGTACCCTCTAGTTGCTGGTGGGATGTAAACTGGTAACAGCCAGTAGTGAGAACCGAATGGGGGTGCGTTGAAAGGGAAAAATTTGAACTACCATATGATCTAGTAGGCCCACTGCTGGGCCTAATCCCTGAGAAGACCAGAATCCAAAAGACACAGGCTGGCAATCCTGCACTGCATCAATATTTAGCATTGCCAAGACTTGGAAGTAACCAAAATGTCCATCCACAGATGAATGCACAAAGAAGAAGTGGTCCATGTACACAATGCAATATTCGCCATGGAAAAGGATGAAACAATGCCGTTTGCAGCACCATAGACGAGGCTACACACAATCACACAACCTGAAGTAAGTCAGAAAGCGAGAGACACATATCCTATGATATCACGTATAGGTCTTATGTAAAATTTGATAGGAATGAACCTATTTCCACAGAGAAGGACACTCACGTGTTCAGAAAACAAGCTTGTGCTTAACCAAACGGAAAGGTGTGAGGAATGTATAACGGAGGATATTGGGTTTAACAGACATATGCTAATACTTATAAAATATATAATCATCAGACATACCGAATACCAAGAGAGGTCTACACAACATTCTGTAATAATCTCTACGGAACAGGATCCAAACATGAAAAGATATATGAATCAATGAAAGACATTCTGTACACCTAGAACAAACACAACATTGCAATCAAATTTGCTCTGAGAAAAATGAAAATTAAACTGAGAATATCAACAACAAATAAGTAGACATAGTTTCTGGGGGTTTGTCCTGGCACATTCCACTCTACTTTACAACCTACAAACAGGACTTCCAGGAAGGCTGTGTTGCCCTAGTAACCAGAGTTGGGAATATAGAAATGCTGCCCCCTTGTGGCCGTTTCCTGCAACAGCAGCTTTAAATGCAGAACTAATGGTCATGTGATATTCACAATTACTACAGGGCTGTAAAGGACACCTGCCCTCAAAAAATGTCCTGGTGCAGGTAATGGCCACAGGAATTCAGAACATGGCAAATTTTTCAAGGAAACAATTTGAAGAGGTGAGTTTCTCTGTTTTACTTAAAAAAAAAAACGTAGATGAAAGCTCAATATCGGGAATTATTAGACGCATGCAAATCCAACCTACAAAAAGGTATCACCACCCAACACTCAAAATGCCATCAGTAAAAAGTCTACAAACAATAAATTCTGAAGGGGTTTTAGAGAACTGTGTACCCTCTAGTTGCTGGTGGGATGTACACTGGTAACAGCCAGTAGTGAGAACAGAATGGAGGTGCGTTGAAAGGGAAAAATTTGAACTACCATATGATCTAGTAGGCCCACTGCTGGGCCTAATCCCTGAGAAGACCAGAATCCAAAAGACACAGGCTGGCAATCCTGCACTGCATCAATATTTAGCATTGCCAAGACTTGGAAGTAACCAAAATGTCCATCCACAGATGAATGCACAAAGAAGAAGTGGTCCATGTACACAATGCAATATTCGCCATGGAAAAGGATGAAACACTGCTCTTTGCAGCACCATAGATGAGCCTAGAGATAATCACAGAACATGAGGTAAGTCGGAAAGCAGCCGACAAATAACCTGTGATACCACTCCTAGCTGTTACCTAACAACTGACACGTATGAACATATTTCCACAGAGAAAGACTCTCACAGACTTAGAAAACAAACTATGGTTATCTAAAAGGAAAGGTGGGAGGAATGGATACATTAAGATTAGGGTTACCGTACGTATGCAAATACATATTAAACACACGTATCAAAAAGACCGACCATATACCAAGGGAGGTCTACTGAACGCTCTGTAATAATTTACACGGGGGCTTGCCTGGTGGCACCGTGGTTAAGAATCCACCTGCCAATGCAGGGGACACAGGTTCGATCCCTGGTTCGGGAAGGTCCCACATGCAGCAGAGCAACTAAGCCCGTGCACCACAACTAATGAGCCTACGCTCTGGAGCCCATGAGCCATAACTACTGAGCCCATGCACCACAACTACTGAAGCCCACACGCCTAGAGCCCGTGCTCCGCAACAAGAGAAGCCACTGCAGTGAGAAGCCGGTGCACCGCAACGGAGAGTAGCCCCCGCTCACCGCAACTGGAGAAAGCCCACATGCAGCAACGAAGATCCAACTCAGCCAAAAATAAATAAATAAATAAAATAAATTTATTTAAAAAAATAATAGTAATTTACATGGGAAGAGGATCTGTACATGAGTAGATATATATAATGTTCAATTGAACCTGATTGTGCACACCCAGAACAAACACTATTCTGCTCATTACCCCAATTTAAAAAATTAAAACCACGAACAACAATTAATGAGACATAAAGTTATTGGGGTTTTCCCTGGCACATCCCATTCTAATTTACAACCTAGGAACACAACTTTCAGGAAGGCTCTGCTGCCCTAGTAACCAGACTTGGGAATGGAGAAATGCTGCCGCCTTGTGGCCGTTTCCCACAACAGCAGCTTTAAACACAGGGCTAAGGGTCACTTGAGATTCACAGTAATTGTAGGGCCGTAAATGACACGTGTCCTCAAAACATGTCCTGGGGTAGGTAATGGCCAAGAAAGTTCACAACACGGAAAATTTTTCAAGAAAACAATTTGAAGAGGTAAGTGTTACTCACTCGGTTGTTTTAAAAAAAGAAGAACATGGATAAAAGCTCAATATCAGGAATTATTGGTTGGATGCAAATCCAAACTACAAAAAGATTTCACCACCCAATATTCAAAATGCCATCCGTAAAAAGTCTACAAACAATGCATGCTGACGGGTTGGGGGAGAAATGCATACCCACTATGCTGTTGGTTGGATGTAAACTGGTAACAGCTAATCATGAGAACAGAACGGAGCTGCGTTTAAAAGGTAAAAATTGAGCTACCATATCATGCGGCCGATCCCCTAATGGGCCTATACCCTAAGAAGACCAGAATGGGAAAGGCACAGACAGGCAAACATGCCCTGCAGCAATATTTACAATAGCCAAGCCATGCAAGCAAACAAAATGTCCATCAACAGATAAATGGACAAAGAAGAAGTGGTATACGTACCGAATGGAATAGTAGCCTCGGGAAAAAAATGAAAAATGCCGTTTGCAGGACTACACATGAGCCTAGAAATAATCATAGTACGTTACGTAAGTCAAAAGGGAATGACAAATATCCTATGATATCATTTATACGTGTTATCCTAAGATTGCTCCCAATGAACATATTTCCACAGAAAAACACACTCACAGACTGATAAAACAAACTAATGGTTAACCAAAATGAAAGGTGGGAGGATGGATAAATTAGGATTATTAGGAAATTAGCATACATATACTAACATATGTTAAATGTATATAAACATATAACATATAAACTATATGAATTATATAATCACCAATACATATAAAATATATCATGACAAAACACCTACCAAATACCAAGGGAGGTCTACTCAACATTCTGTAATAACATACATGGTAACAGGATCCGAAGATGAACAGACATATGTATGAATCATTGACCAGATTCTGTACAGCCAGACAATCACAACACTCTAATCAAATTTCCTCCGATAAGAAATATAAATTAAATTTAAAAAACGAACATAAGTAAGGAGACATAAACTTCTGGGGGCTTGTCCCAGCACATTCCACTCTAATTTACAACCGAGGAACACGACGTCCAGGAAGACTCTGTTGCCCTAGTAACAAGAGTTGAGAACGTAATAATGCTGCCGCCTTGTGGCTGTTTCCCACAACAGCAGCTTTAAACACAGTGCTAATGGTCGCTTAATAGTCACGAGGACTGCGGGGCTGTAAATGATACCTGCCCTCAAAAAATGTCCTGGGGTAGGGAATAGGCAAGAAATTTCAACACATGACAAAGTTTTCAAGAAGTCAATATGAGAGGGAAGTTGTACTCACTCTTTAAAAAAAAAAGGAAAAGGAAAAAAAAGACATGCCTAAAGCTCAGTATAAGGAATTATTAGCTGCATGCAAATCCAACGTCCACAAAGGTTTCAGCTCACACCAGTCAAATGACCATCAGCAAAAAGTCTACAAACTATAAATGCTGAAGAGGTTTTAGGGAACTGTGTACCTTCTAGCTGCTGATGGGGTGTAAAGTGCTAACAGCACTAATGAAAACTGAATGCAGCTGCTTTAAAAGGTAAAAATTGAGCTACCGTATGATGCGGCAGGGCACCTTCTGGGCCTATAACCTAAGACCACCAGAATCGGAAAGACAGAGGCAGGCAAATGTGCACTGCAGCAATATTGAAAGAGCCAAGACATGGAAGCAAAAAAAAGCTCCATAAACAGATGAATGGACAAAGAAGAAGTGGTATATGTACAGAATGGAATATTAGCCACGAAAAAAAATAAAAGAATGGCATATGCAGCACCACGGATGAGCCTAGAGATAATCACACAACGTGAAGTAAGTCAGATTGCGAAAGACAAATGTTCTACGATATCACTTATGTTATCTGAAAATTCATAAAAATGAACATATTTCCATAGGGAAAGACAATCTCAGATGGAGAAGACAAACTTATGGTTAAGCCAAAGAAAAGGTGTGAGGAATGGACAAATTAGGATATTGGGGTTAACAAACATATACTAATACATATAAAATATATCATCCCCAAAGACCTATGGAATACCAAGAGTGGTCTATTCAACACTCTACAATAACCTACATGGAAAAGGACACAAAGATCAATAGATATATGTATATGTGTACATGAACAAGATTCTGTGCAGCTAGAACAAAAGACATTTTAAAATCCAATTTGCTCTGATAAAAATGAAAACTTAAAGACACAAACAAGAATTAAGGAGGCTAAAACTTATGGGGGTTTGTCCTGACACATTCCACTCTAATCTGCAACCTAAAAGCACAACTTGCAGCAAGGTTCTGTTTCCCTAGCAAGCAGAGTTGGCAACGTAGAAATGCTGCCACCTTAAGGCCGTTTCCTCAAACAGCAGCTTTAAATCCACTGCTAATGGTCACTAATATTCACAAGGACTGCAGGGCTGTAAATGACTCATGCCCTCAAAAACTGTCCTGGGGTAGGGAATGGCCAAAAAAATCCAAACGCGGCAAATTTTTCAAGAAGGAAATTTGAAGTTGTAAGTTTAGCTGAATCTTAAAAAAAAATGAAAAGGACATTGATACACGCAAAACATCAGGAATTATTAGACGCATGCAAATCCAATCTACACAAACGTATCACCTCACACCAGTCAGAATGACCATCAGCAAAACGTCAACAAACAATAGATGTTGAAGAAGTTGTGGAGAATAGCGTAACCTCTCGGTCTAAGTGGGATGTAAACTGGTAACCGCCAATAATAGGAACAGAATGGCAGTGCGTTGAAAGGTAAAAATTGAGTCCCCATATGATCCGGAAGGCCCACTATTGGGCCTGTCACCTGTGAAAGCCAGCATCAAAAAGACACAGGATGGAACATCGTGTATTGCAGCAGTATTTACAATAGCCAAGACATGGAAGCAACAAAAATGTCCATCATCAGATGAATGGACGAAAAAGTGGTCCATGTACACAATGCAATATTAGACACAGAAAAGAATGAAACAATGCCGTTTGCAGCACCATAGACGAGGCTACACACAATCACACAACTTGAAGTAAGTCGGAAAGCGAGAGACACATATCCTATGATATCACGTATAGGTCTTATGTAAAAATTGATAGGAATGAACCTATTTCCACAGAGAAGGACACTCACGTGTTCAGAAAACAAGCTTGTGCTTAACCAAACGGAAAGGTGTGAGGAATGTATAACGGAGGATATTGGGTTTAACAGACATATGCTAATACTTATAAAATATATAATCATCAGACATACCGAATACCAAGAGAGGTCTACACAACATTCTGTAATAATCTCTACGGAACAGGATCCAAACATGAAAAGATATATGAATCAATGAAAGACATTCTGTACACCTAGAACAAACACAACATTGCAATCAAATTTGCTCTGAGAAAAATGAAAATTAAACTGAGAATATCAACAACAAATAAGTAGACATAGTTTCTGGGGGTTTGTCCTGGCACATTCCACTCTACTTTACAACCTACAAACAGGACTTCCAGGAAGGCTGTGTTGCCCTAGTAACCAGAGTTGGGAATATAGAAATGCTGCCCCCTTGTGGCCGTTTCCTGCAACAGCAGCTTTAAATGCAGAACTAATGGTCATGTGATATTCACAATTACTACAGGGCTGTAAAGGACACCTGCCCTCAAAAAATGTCCTGGTGCAGGTAATGGCCACAGGAATTCAGAACATGGCAAATTTTTCAAGGAAACAATTTGAAGAGGTGAGTTTCTCTGTTTTACTTAAAAAAAAAAACGTAGATGAAAGCTCAATATCGGGAATTATTAGACGCATGCAAATCCAACCTACAAAAAGGTATCACCACCCAACACTCAAAATGCCATCAGTAAAAAGTCTACAAACAATAAATTCTGAAGGGGTTTTAGAGAACTGTGTACCCTCTAGTTGCTGGTGGGATGTACACTGGTAACAGCCAGTAGTGAGAACAGAATGGAGGTGCGTTGAAAGGGAAAAATTTGAACTACCATATGATCTAGTAGGCCCACTGCTGGGCCTAATCCCTGAGAAGACCAGAATCCAAAAGACACAGGCTGGCAATCCTGCACTGCATCAATATTTAGCATTGCCAAGACTTGGAAGTAACCAAAATGTCCATCCACAGATGAATGCACAAAGAAGAAGTGGTCCATGTACACAATGCAATATTCGCCATGGAAAAGGATGAAACACTGCTCTTTGCAGCACCATAGATGAGCCTAGAGATAATCACAGAACATGAGGTAAGTCGGAAAGCAGCCGACAAATAACCTGTGATATCACTCCTAGCTGTTACCTAACAACTGACACGTATGAACATATTTCCACAGAGAAAGACTCTCACAGACTTAGAAAACAAACTATGGTTATCTAAAAGGAAAGGTGGGAGGAATGGATACATTAAGATTAGGGTTACCGTACGTATGCAAATACATATTAAACACACGTATCAAAAAGACCGACCATATACCAAGGGAGGTCTACTGAACGCTCTGTAATAATTTACACGGGGGCTTGCCTGGTGGCACCGTGGTTAAGAATCCACCTGCCAATGCAGGGGACACAGGTTCGATCCCTGGTTCGGGAAGGTCCCACATGCAGCAGAGCAACTAAGCCCGTGCACCACAACTAATGAGCCTACGCTCTGGAGCCCATGAGCCATAACTACTGAGCCCATGCGCCACAACTACTGAAGCCCACACGCCTAGAGCCCGTGCTCCGCAACAAGAGAAGCCACTGCAGTGAGAAGCCGGTGCACCGCAACGGAGAGTAGCCCCCGCTCACCGCAACTGGAGAAAGCCCACATGCAGCAACGAAGATCCAACTCAGCCAAAAATAAATAAATAAATAAAATAAATTTATTTAAAAAAATAATAGTAATTTACATGGGAAGAGGATCTGTACATGAGTAGATATATATAATGTTCAATTGAACCTGATTGTGCACACCCAGAACAAACACTATTCTGCTCATTACCCCAATTTAAAAAATTAAAACCACGAACAACAATTAATGAGACATAAAGTTATTGGGGTTTTCCCTGGCACATCCCATTCTAATTTACAACCTAGGAACACAACTTTCAGGAAGGCTCTGCTGCCCTAGTAACCAGACTTGGGAATGGAGAAATGCTGCCGCCTTGTGGCCGTTTCCCACAACAGCAGCTTTAAACACAGGGCTAAGGGTCACTTGAGATTCACAGTAATTGTAGGGCCGTAAATGACACGTGTCCTCAAAACATGTCCTGGGGTAGGTAATGGCCAAGAAAGTTCACAACACGGAAAAATTTTCAAGAAAACAATTTGAAGAGGTAAGTGTTACTCACTCGGTTGTTTTAAAAAAAGAAGAACATGGATAAAAGCTCAATATCAGGAATTATTGGTTGGATGCAAATCCAAACTACAAAAAGATTTCACCACCCAATATTCAAAATGCCATCCGTAAAAAGTCTACAAACAATGCATGCTGACGGGTTGGGGGAGAAATGCATACCCACTATGCTGTTGGTTGGATGTAAACTGGTAACAGCTAATCATGAGAACAGAACGGAGCTGCGTTTAAAAGGTAAAAATTGAGCTACCATATCATGCGGCCGATCCCCTAATGGGCCTATACCCTAAGAAGACCAGAATGGGAAAGGCACAGACAGGCAAACATGCCCTGCAGCAATATTTACAATAGCCAAGCCATGCAAGCAAACAAAATGTCCATCAACAGATAAATGGACAAAGAAGAAGTGGTATACGTACCGAATGGAATAGTAGCCTCGGGAAAAAAATGAAAAATGCCGTTTGCAGGACTACACATGAGCCTAGAAATAATCATAGTACGTTACGTAAGTCAAAAGGGAATGACAAATATCCTATGATATCATTTATACGTGTTATCCTAAGATTGCTCCCAATGAACATATTTCCACAGAAAAACACACTCACAGACTGATAAAACAAACTAATGGTTAACCAAAATGAAAGGTGGGAGGATGGATAAATTAGGATTATTAGGAAATTAGCATACATATACTAACATATGTTAAATGTATATAAACATATAACATATAAACTATATGAATTATATAATCACCAATACACATAAAATATATCATGACAAAACACCTACCAAATACCAAGGGAGGTCTACTCAACATTCTGTAATAACATACATGGTAACAGGATCCGAAGATGAACAGACATATGTATGAATCATTGACCAGATTCTGTACAGCCAGACAATCACAACACTCTAATCAAATTTCCTCCGATAAGAAATATAAATTAAATTTAAAAAACGAACATAAGTAAGGAGACATAAACTTCTGGGGGCTTGTCCCAGCACATTCCACTCTAATTTACAACCGAGGAACACGACGTCCAGGAAGACTCTGTTGCCCTAGTAACAAGAGTTGAGAACGTAATAATGCTGCCGCCTTGTGGCTGTTTCCCACAACAGCAGCTTTAAACACAGTGCTAATGGTCGCTTAATAGTCATGAGGACTGCGGGGCTGTAAATGATACCTGCCCTCAAAAAATGTCCTGGGGTAGGGAATAGGCAAGAAATTTCAACACATGACAAAGTTTTCAAGAAGTCAATATGAGAGGGAAGTTGTACTCACTCTTTAAAAAAAAAAGGAAAAGGAAAAAAAAGACATGCCTAAAGCTCAGTATAAGGAATTATTAGCTGCATGCAAATCCAACGTCCACAAAGGTTTCAGCTCACACCAGTCAAATGACCATCAGCAAAAAGTCTACAAACTATAAATGCTGAAGAGGTTTTAGGGAACTGTGTACCTTCTAGCTGCTGATGGGGTGTAAAGTGCTAACAGCACTAATGAAAACTGAATGCAGCTGCTTTAAAAGGTAAAAATTGAGCTACCGTATGATGCGGCAGGGCACCTTCTGGGCCTATAACCTAAGACCACCAGAATCGGAAAGACAGAGGCAGGCAAATGTGCACTGCAGCAATATTGAAAGAGCCAAGACATGGAAGCAAAAAAAAGCTCCATAAACAGATGAATGGACAAAGAAGAAGTGGTATATGTACAGAATGGAATATTAGCCACGAAAAAAAATAAAAGAATGGCATATGCAGCACCACGGATGAGCCTAGAGATAATCACACAACGTGAAGTAAGTCAGATTGCGAAAGACAAATGTTCTACGATATCACTTATGTTATCTGAAAATTCATAAAAATGAACATATTTCCATAGGGAAAGACAATCTCAGATGGAGAAGACAAACTTATGGTTAAGCCAAAGAAAAGGTGTGAGGAATGGACAAATTAGGATATTGGGGTTAACAAACATATACTAATACATATAAAATATATCATCCCCAAAGACCTATGGAATACCAAGAGTGGTCTATTCAACACTCTACAATAACCTACATGGAAAAGGACACAAAGATCAATAGATATATGTATATGTGTACATGAACAAGATTCTGTGCAGCTAGAACAAAAGACATTTTAAAATCCAATTTGCTCTGATAAAAATGAAAACTTAAAGACACAAACAAGAATTAAGGAGGCTAAAACTTATGGGGGTTTGTCCTGACACATTCCACTCTAATCTGCAACCTAAAAGCACAACTTGCAGCAAGGTTCTGTTTCCCTAGCAAGCAGAGTTGGCAACGTAGAAATGCTGCCACCTTAAGGCCGTTTCCTCAAACAGCAGCTTTAAATCCACTGCTAATGGTCACTAATATTCACAAGGACTGCAGGGCTGTAAATGACTCATGCCCTCAAAAACTGTCCTGGGGTAGGGAATGGCCAAAAAAATCCAAACGCAGCAAATTTTTCAAGAAGGAAATTTGAAGTTGTAAGTTTAGCTGAATCTTAAAAAAAAATGAAAAGGACATTGATACACGCAAAACATCAGGAATTATTAGACGCATGCAAATCCAATCTACACAAACGTATCACCTCACACCAGTCAGAATGACCATCAGCAAAACGTCAACAAACAATAGATGTTGAAGAAGTTGTGGAGAATAGCGTAACCTCTCGGTCTAAGTGGGATGTAAACTGGTAACCGCCAATAATAGGAACAGAATGGCAGTGCGTTGAAAGGTAAAAATTGAGTCCCCATATGATCCGGAAGGCCCACTATTGGGCCTGTCACCTGTGAAAGCCAGCATCAAAAAGACACAGGATGGAACATGGTGTATTGCAGCAGTATTTACAATAGCCAAGACATGGAAGCAACAAAAATGTCCATCATCAGATGAATGGACGAAAAAGTGGTCCATGTACACAATGCAATATTAGACACAGAAAAGAATGAAACAATGCCGTTTGCAGCACCATAGACGAGGCTACAGACAATCACACAACTTGAAGTAAGTCAGAAAGCGAGAGACACATATCCTATGATATCACGTATAGGTCTTATGTAAAAATTGATAGGAATGAACCTATTTCCACAGAGAAGGACACTCACGTGTTCAGAAAACAAGCTTGTGCTTAACCAAACGGAAAGGTGTGAGGAATGTATAACGGAGGATATTGGGTTTAACAGACATATGCTAATACTTATAAAATATATAATCATCAGACATACCGAATACCAAGAGAGGTCTACACAACATTCTGTAATAATCTCTACGGAACAGGATCCAAACATGAAAAGATATATGAATCAATGAAAGACATTCTGTACACCTAGAACAAACACAACATTGCAATCAAATTTGCTCTGAGAAAAATGAAAATTAAACTGAGAATATCAACAACAAATAAGTAGACATAGTTTCTGGGGGTTTGTCCTGGCACATTCCACTCTACTTTACAACCTACAAACAGGACTTCCAGGAAGGCTGTGTTGCCCTAGTAACCAGAGTTGGGAATATAGAAATGCTGCCCCCTTGTGGCCGTTTCCTGCAACAGCAGCTTTAAATGCAGAACTAATGGTCATGTGATATTCACAATTACTACAGGGCTGTAAAGGACACCTGCCCTCAAAAAATGTCCTGGTGCAGGTAATGGCCACAGGAATTCAGAACATGGCAAATTTTTCAAGGAAACAATTTGAAGAGGTGAGTTTCTCTGTTTTACTTAAAAAAAAAACGTAGATGAAAGCTCAATATCGGGAATTATTAGACGCATGCAAATCCAACCTACAAAAAGGTATCACCACCCAACACTCAAAATGCCATCAGTAAAAAGTCTACAAACAATAAATTCTGAAGGGGTTTTAGAGAACTGTGTACCCTCTAGTTGCTGGTGGGATGTACACTGGTAACAGCCAGTAGTGAGAACAGAATGGAGGTGCGTTGAAAGGGAAAAATTTGAACTACCATATGATCTAGTAGGCCCACTGCTGGGCCTAATCCCTGAGAAGACCAGAATCCAAAAGACACAGGCTGGCAATCCTGCACTGCATCAATATTTAGCATTGCCAAGACTTGGAAGTAACCAAAATGTCCATCCACAGATGAATGCACAAAGAAGAAGTGGTCCATGTACACAATGCAATATTCGCCATGGAAAAGGATGAAACACTGCTCTTTGCAGCACCATAGATGAGCCTAGAGATAATCACAGAACATGAGGTAAGTCGGAAAGCAGCCGACAAATAACCTGTGATACCACTCCTAGCTGTTACCTAACAACTGACACGTATGAACATATTTCCACAGAGAAAGACTCTCACAGACTTAGAAAACAAACTATGGTTATCTAAAAGGAAAGGTGGGAGGAATGGATACATTAAGATTAGGGTTACCGTACGTATGCAAATACATATTAAACACACGTATCAAAAAGACCGACCATATACCAAGGGAGGTCTACTGAACGCTCTGTAATAATTTACACGGGGGCTTGCCTGGTGGCACCGTGGTTAAGAATCCACCTGCCAATGCAGGGGACACAGGTTCGATCCCTGGTTCGGGAAGGTCCCACATGCAGCAGAGCAACTAAGCCCGTGCACCACAACTAATGAGCCTATGCTCTGGAGCCCATGAGCCATAACTACTGAGCCCATGCACCACAACTACTGAAGCCCACACGCCTAGAGCCCGTGCTCCGCAACAAGAGAAGCCACTGCAGTGAGAAGCCGGTGCACCGCAACGGAGAGTAGCCCCCGCTCACCGCAACTGGAGAAAGCCCACATGCAGCAACGAAGATCCAACTCAGCCAAAAATAAATAAATAAATAAAATAAATTTATTTAAAAAAATAATAGTAATTTACATGGGAAGAGGATCTGTACATGAGTAGATATATATAATGTTCAATTGAACCTGATTGTGCACACCCAGAACAAACACTATTCTGCTCATTACCCCAATTTAAAAAATTAAAACCACGAACAATTAATGAGACATAAAGTTATTGGGGTTTTCCCTGGCACATCCCATTCTAATTTACAACCTAGGAACACAACTTTCAGGAAGGCTCTGCTGCCCTAGTAACCAGACTTGGGAATGGAGAAATGCTGCCGTCTTGTGGCCGTTTCCCACAACAGCAGCTTTAAACACAGGGCTAAGGGTCACTTGAGATTCACAGTAATTGTAGGGCCGTAAATGACACGTGTCCTCAAAACATGTCCTGGGGTAGGTAATGGCCAAGAAAGTTCACAACACGGAAAATTTTTCAAGAAAACAATTTGAAGAGGTAAGTGTTACTCACTCGGTTGTTTTAAAAAAAGAAGAACATGGATAAAAGCTCAATATCAGGAATTATTGGTTGGATGCAAATCCAAACTACAAAAAGATTTCACCACCCAATATTCAAAATGCCATCCGTAAAAAGTCTACAAACAATGCATGCTGACGGGTTGGGGGAGAAATGCATACCCACTATGCTGTTGGTTGGATGTAAACTGGTAACAGCTAATCATGAGAACAGAATGGAGCTGCGTTTAAAAGGTAAAAATTGAGCTACCATATCATGCGGCCGATCCCCTAATGGGCCTATACCCTAAGAAGACCAGAATGGGAAAGGCACAGACAGGCAAACATGCCCTGCAGCAATATTTACAATAGCCAAGCCATGCAAGCAAACAAAATGTCCATCAACAGATAAATGGACAAAGAAGAAGTGGTATACGTACCGAATGGAATAGTAGCCTCGGGAAAAAAATGAAAAATGCCGTTTGCAGGACTACACATGAGCCTAGAAATAATCATAGTACGTTACGTAAGTCAAAAGGGAATGACAAATATCCTATGATATCATTTATACGTGTTATCCTAAGATTGCTCCCAATGAACATATTTCCACAGAAAAACACACTCACAGACTGATAAAACAAACTAATGGTTAACCAAAATGAAAGGTGGGAGGATGGATAAATTAGGATTATTAGGAAATTAGCATACATATACTAACATATGTTAAATGTATATAAACATATAACATATAAACGATATGAATTATATAATCACCAATACATATAAAATATATCATGACAAAACACCTACCAAATACCAAGGGAGGTCTACTCAACATTCTGTAATAACATACATGGTAACAGGATCCGAAGATGAACAGACATATGTATGAATCATTGACCAGATTCTGTACAGCCAGACAATCACAACACTCTAATCAAATTTCCTCCGATAAGAAATATAAATTAAATTTAAAAAACGAACATAAGTAAGGAGACATAAACTTCTGGGGGCTTGTCCCAGCACATTCCACTCTAATTTACAACCGAGGAACACGACGTCCAGGAAGACTCTGTTGCCCTAGTAACAAGAGTTGAGAACGTAATAATGCTGCCGCCTTGTGGCTCTTTCCCACAACAGCAGCTTTAAACACAGTGCTAATGGTCGCTTAATAGTCACGAGGACTGCGGGGCTGTAAATGATACCTGCCCTCAAAAAATGTCCTGGGGTAGGGAATAGGCAAGAAATTTCAACACATGACAAAGTTTTCAAGAAGTCAATATGAGAGGGAAGTTGTACTCACTCTTTAAAAAAAAAAGGAAAAGGAAAAAAAAGACGTGCCTAAAGCTCAGTATAAGGAATTATTAGCTGCATGCAAATCCCACGTCCACAAAGGTTTCAGCTCACACCAGTCAAATGACCATCAGCAAAAAGTCTACAAACTATAAATGCTGAAGAGGTTTTAGGGAACTGTGTACCTTCTAGCTGCTGATGGGGTGTAAAGTGCTAACAGCACTAATGAAAACTGAATGCAGCTGCTTTAAAAGGTAAAAATTGAGCTACCGTATGATGCGGCAGGGCACCTTCTGGGCCTATAACCTAAGACCACCAGAATCGGAAAGACAGAGGCAGGCAAATGTGCACTGCAGCAATATTGAAAGAGCCAAGACATGGAAGCAAAAAAAAGCTCCATAAACAGATGAATGGACAAAGAAGAAGTGGTATATGTACAGAATGGAATATTAGCCACGAAAAAAAATAAAAGAATGGCATATGCAGCACCACGGATGAGCCTAGAGATAATCACACAACGTGAAGTAAGTCAGATTGCGAAAGACAAATGTTCTACGATATCACTTATGTTATCTGAAAATTCATAAAAATGAACATATTTCCATAGGGAAAGACAATCTCAGATGGAGAAGACAAACTTATGGTTAAGCCAAAGAAAAGGTGTGAGGAATGGACAAATTAGGATATTGGGGTTAACAAACATATACTAATACATATAAAATATATCATCCCCAAAGACCTATGGAATACCAAGAGTGGTCTATTCAACACTCTACAATAACCTACATGGAAAAGGACACAAAGATCAATAGATATATGTATATGTGTACATGAACAAGATTCTGTGCAGCTAGAACAAAAGACATTTTAAAATCCAATTTGCTCTGATAAAAATGAAAACTTAAAGACACAAACAAGAATTAAGGAGGCTAAAACTTATGGGGGTTTGTCCTGACACATTCCACTCTAATCTGCAACCTAAAAGCACAACTTGCAGCAAGGTTCTGTTTCCCTAGCAAGCAGAGTTGGCAACGTAGAAATGCTGCCACCTTAAGGCCGTTTCCTCAAACAGCAGCTTTAAATCCACTGCTAATGGTCACTAATATTCACAAGGACTGCAGGGCTGTAAATGACTCATGCCCTCAAAAACTGTCCTGGGGTAGGGAATGGCCAAAAAAATCCAAACACGGCAAATTTTTCAAGAAGGAAATTTGAAGTTGTAAGTTTAGCTGAATCTTAAAAAAAAATGAAAAGGACATTGATACACGCAAAACATCAGGAATCATTAGACGCATGCAAATCCAATCTACACAAACGTATCACCTCACACCAGTCAGAATGACCATCAGCAAAACGTCAACAAACAATAGATGTTGAAGAAGTTGTGGAGAATAGCGTAACCTCTCGGTCTAAGTGGGATGTAAACTGGTAACCGCCAATAATAGGAACAGAATGGCAGTGCGTTGAAAGGTAAAAATTGAGTCCCCATATGATCCGGAAGGCCCACTATTGGGCCTGTCACCTGTGAAAGCCAGCATCAAAAAGACACAGGATGGAACATCGTGTATTGCAGCAGTATTTACAATAGCCAAGACATGGAAGCAACAAAAATGTCCATCATCAGATGAATGGACGAAAAAGTGGTCCATGTACACAATGCAATATTAGACACAGAAAAGAATGAAACAGTGCCGTTTGCAGCACCATAGACGAGGCTACACACAATCACACAACTTGAAGTAAGTCAGAAAGCGAGAGACACATATCCTATGATATCACGTATAGGTCTTATGTAAAAATTGATAGGAATGAACCTATTTCCACAGAGAAGGACACTCACGTGTTCAGAAAACAAGCTTGTGCTTAACCAAACAGAAAGGTGTGAGGAATGTATAACGGAGGATATTGGGTTTAACAGACATATGCTAATACTTATAAAATATATAATCATCAGACATACCGAATACCAAGAGAGGTCTACACAACATTCTGTAATAATCTCTACGGAACAGGATCCAAACATGAAAAGATATATGAATCAATGAAAGACATTCTGTACACCTAGAACAAACACAACATTGCAATCAAATTTGCTCTGAGAAAAATGAAAATTAAACTGAGAATATCAACAACAAATAAGTAGACATAGTTTCTGGGGGTTTGTCCTGGCACATTCCACTCTACTTTACAACCTACAAACAGGACTTCCAGGAAGGCTGTGTTGCCCTAGTAACCAGAGTTGGGAATATAGAAATGCTGCCCCCTTGTGGCCGTTTCCTGCAACAGCAGCTTTAAATGCAGAACTAATGGTCATGTGATATTCACAATTACTACAGGGCTGTAAAGGACACCTGCCCTCAAAAAATGTCCTGGTGCAGGTAATGGCCAC
This sequence comes from Eubalaena glacialis, assembly GCF_028564815.1. Taxonomy (NCBI): domain Eukaryota; kingdom Metazoa; phylum Chordata; class Mammalia; order Artiodactyla; family Balaenidae; genus Eubalaena; species Eubalaena glacialis. The sequence goes on along the minus strand of NC_083722.1, from coordinate 129,926,253 downwards.
AGGAATTCAGAACATGGCAAATTTTTCAAGGAAACAATTTGAAGAGGTGAGTTTCTCTGTTTTACTTAAAAAAAAAAAAGTAGATGAAAGCTCAATATCGGGAATTATTAGACGCATGCAAATCCAACCTACAAAAAGGTATCACCACCCAACACTCAAAATGCCATCAGTAAAAAGTCTACAAACAATAAATTCTGAAGGGGTTTTAGAGAACTGTGTACCCTCTAGTTGCTGGTGGGATGTAAACTGGTAACAGCCAGTAGTGAGAACCGAATGGGGGTGCGTTGAAAGGGAAAAATTTGAACTACCATATGATCTAGTAGGCCCACTGCTGGGCCTAATCCCTGAGAAGACCAGAATCCAAAAGACACAGGCTGGCAATCCTGCACTGCATCAATATTTAGCATTGCCAAGACTTGGAAGTAACCAAAATGTCCATCCACAGATGAATGCACAAAGAAGAAGTGGTCCATGTACACAATGCAATATTCGCCATGGAAAAGGATGAAACAATGCCGTTTGCAGCACCATAGACGAGGCTACACACAATCACACAACCTGAAGTAAGTCAGAAAGCGAGAGACACATATCCTATGATATCACGTATAGGTCTTATGTAAAATTTGATAGGAATGAACCTATTTCCACAGAGAAGGACACTCACGTGTTCAGAAAACAAGCTTGTGCTTAACCAAACGGAAAGGTGTGAGGAATGTATAACGGAGGATATTGGGTTTAACAGACATATGCTAATACTTATAAAATATATAATCATCAGACATACCGAATACCAAGAGAGGTCTACACAACATTCTGTAATAATCTCTACGGAACAGGATCCAAACATGAAAAGATATATGAATCAATGAAAGACATTCTGTACACCTAGAACAAACACAACATTGCAATCAAATTTGCTCTGAGAAAAATGAAAATTAAACTGAGAATATCAACAACAAATAAGTAGACATAGTTTCTGGGGGTTTGTCCTGGCACATTCCACTCTACTTTACAACCTACAAACAGGACTTCCAGGAAGGCTGTGTTGCCCTAGTAACCAGAGTTGGGAATATAGAAATGCTGCCCCCTTGTGGCCGTTTCCTGCAACAGCAGCTTTAAATGCAGAACTAATGGTCATGTGATATTCACAATTACTACAGGGCTGTAAAGGACACCTGCCCTCAAAAAATGTCCTGGTGCAGGTAATGGCCACAGGAATTCAGAACATGGCAAATTTTTCAAGGAAACAATTTGAAGAGGTGAGTTTCTCTGTTTTACTTAAAAAAAAAAACGTAGATGAAAGCTCAATATCGGGAATTATTAGACGCATGCAAATCCAACCTACAAAAAGGTATCACCACCCAACACTCAAAATGCCATCAGTAAAAAGTCTACAAACAATAAATTCTGAAGGGGTTTTAGAGAACTGTGTACCCTCTAGTTGCTGGTGGGATGTACACTGGTAACAGCCAGTAGTGAGAACAGAATGGAGGTGCGTTGAAAGGGAAAAATTTGAACTACCATATGATCTAGTAGGCCCACTGCTGGGCCTAATCCCTGAGAAGACCAGAATCCAAAAGACACAGGCTGGCAATCCTGCACTGCATCAATATTTAGCATTGCCAAGACTTGGAAGTAACCAAAATGTCCATCCACAGATGAATGCACAAAGAAGAAGTGGTCCATGTACACAATGCAATATTCGCCATGGAAAAGGATGAAACACTGCTCTTTGCAGCACCATAGATGAGCCTAGAGATAATCACAGAACATGAGGTAAGTCGGAAAGCAGCCGACAAATAACCTGTGATACCACTCCTAGCTGTTACCTAACAACTGACACGTATGAACATATTTCCACAGAGAAAGACTCTCACAGACTTAGAAAACAAACTATGGTTATCTAAAAGGAAAGGTGGGAGGAATGGATACATTAAGATTAGGGTTACCGTACGTATGCAAATACATATTAAACACACGTATCAAAAAGACCGACCATATACCAAGGGAGGTCTACTGAACGCTCTGTAATAATTTACACGGGGGCTTGCCTGGTGGCACCGTGGTTAAGAATCCACCTGCCAATGCAGGGGACACAGGTTCGATCCCTGGTTCGGGAAGGTCCCACATGCAGCAGAGCAACTAAGCCCGTGCACCACAACTAATGAGCCTACGCTCTGGAGCCCATGAGCCATAACTACTGAGCCCATGCACCACAACTACTGAAGCCCACACGCCTAGAGCCCGTGCTCCGCAACAAGAGAAGCCACTGCAGTGAGAAGCCGGTGCACCGCAACGGAGAGTAGCCCCCGCTCACCGCAACTGGAGAAAGCCCACATGCAGCAACGAAGATCCAACTCAGCCAAAAATAAATAAATAAATAAAATAAATTTATTTAAAAAAATAATAGTAATTTACATGGGAAGAGGATCTGTACATGAGTAGATATATATAATGTTCAATTGAACCTGATTGTGCACACCCAGAACAAACACTATTCTGCTCATTACCCCAATTTAAAAAATTAAAACCACGAACAACAATTAATGAGACATAAAGTTATTGGGGTTTTCCCTGTCACATCCCATTCTAATTTACAACCTAGGAACACAACTTTCAGGAAGGCTCTGCTGCCCTAGTAACCAGACTTGGGAATGGAGAAATGCTGCCGCCTTGTGGCCGTTTCCCACAACAGCAGCTTTAAACACAGGGCTAAGGGTCACTTGAGATTCACAGTAATTGTAGGGCCGTAAATGACACGTGTCCTCAAAACATGTCCTGGGGTAGGTAATGGCCAAGAAAGTTCACAACACGGAAAATTTTTCAAGAAAACAATTTGAAGAGGTAAGTGTTACTCACTCGGTTGTTTTAAAAAAAGAAGAACATGGATAAAAGCTCAATATCAGGAATTATTGGTTGGATGCAAATCCAAACTACAAAAAGATTTCACCACCCAATATTCAAAATGCCATCCGTAAAAAGTCTACAAACAATGCATGCTGACGGGTTGGGGGAGAAATGCATACCCACTATGCTGTTGGTTGGATGTAAACTGGTAACAGCTAATCATGAGAACAGAACGGAGCTGCGTTTAAAAGGTAAAAATTGAGCTACCATATCATGCGGCCGATCCCCTAATGGGCCTATACCCTAAGAAGACCAGAATGGGAAAGGCACAGACAGGCAAACATGCCCTGCAGCAATATTTACAATAGCCAAGCCATGCAAGCAAACAAAATGTCCATCAACAGATAAATGGACAAAGAAGAAGTGGTATACGTACCGAATGGAATAGTAGCCTCGGGAAAAAAATGAAAAATGCCGTTTGCAGGACTACACATGAGCCTAGAAATAATCATAGTACGTTACGTAAGTCAAAAGGGAATGACAAATATCCTATGATATCATTTATACGTGTTATCCTAAGATTGCTCCCAATGAACATATTTCCACAGAAAAACACACTCACAGACTGATAAAACAAACTAATGGTTAACCAAAATGAAAGGTGGGAGGATGGATAAATTAGGATTATTAGGAAATTAGCATACATATACTAACATATGTTAAATGTATATAAACATATAACATATAAACTATATGAATTATATAATCACCAATACATATAAAATATATCATGACAAAACACCTACCAAATACCAAGGGAGGTCTACTCAACATTCTGTAATAACATACATGGTAACAGGATCCGAAGATGAACAGACATATGTATGAATCATTGACCAGATTCTGTACAGCCAGACAATCACAACACTCTAATCAAATTTCCTCCGATAAGAAATATAAATTAAATTTAAAAAACGAACATAAGTAAGGAGACATAAACTTCTGGGGGCTTGTCCCAGCACATTCCACTCTAATTTACAACCGAGGAACACGACGTCCAGGAAGACTCTGTTGCCCTAGTAACAAGAGTTGAGAACGTAATAATGCTGCCGCCTTGTGGCTGTTTCCCACAACAGCAGCTTTAAACACAGTGCTAATGGTCGCTTAATAGTCACGAGGACTGCGGGGCTGTAAATGATACCTGCCCTCAAAAAATGTCCTGGGGTAGGGAATAGGCAAGAAATTTCAACACATGACAAAGTTTTCAAGAAGTCAATATGAGAGGGAAGTTGTACTCACTCTTTAAAAAAAAAAGGAAAAGGAAAAAAAAGACATGCCTAAAGCTCAGTATAAGGAATTATTAGCTGCATGCAAATCCAACGTCCACAAAGGTTTCAGCTCACACCAGTCAAATGACCATCAGCAAAAAGTCTACAAACTATAAATGCTGAAGAGGTTTTAGGGAACTGTGTACCTTCTAGCTGCTGATGGGGTGTAAAGTGCTAACAGCACTAATGAAAACTGAATGCAGCTGCTTTAAAAGGTAAAAATTGAGCTACCGTATGATGCGGCAGGGCACCTTCTGGGCCTATAACCTAAGACCACCAGAATCGGAAAGACAGAGGCAGGCAAATGTGCACTGCAGCAATATTGAAAGAGCCAAGACATGGAAGCAAAAAAAAGCTCCATAAACAGATGAATGGACAAAGAAGAAGTGGTATATGTACAGAATGGAATATTAGCCACGAAAAAAAATAAAAGAATGGCATATGCAGCACCACGGATGAGCCTAGAGATAATCACACAACGTGAAGTAAGTCAGATTGCGAAAGACAAATGTTCTACGATATCACTTATGTTATCTGAAAATTCATAAAAATGAACATATTTCCATAGGGAAAGACAATCTCAGATGGAGAAGACAAACTTATGGTTAAGCCAAAGAAAAGGTGTGAGGAATGGACAAATTAGGATATTGGGGTTAACAAACATATACTAATACATATAAAATATATCATCCCCAAAGACCTATGGAATACCAAGAGTGGTCTATTCAACACTCTACAATAACCTACATGGAAAAGGACACAAAGATCAATAGATATATGTATATGTGTACATGAACAAGATTCTGTGCAGCTAGAACAAAAGACATTTTAAAATCCAATTTGCTCTGATAAAAATGAAAACTTAAAGACACAAACAAGAATTAAGGAGGCTAAAACTTATGGGGGTTTGTCCTGACACATTCCACTCTAATCTGCAACCTAAAAGCACAACTTGCAGCAAGGTTCTGTTTCCCTAGCAAGCAGAGTTGGCAACGTAGAAATGCTGCCACCTTAAGGCCGTTTCCTCAAACAGCAGCTTTAAATCCACTGCTAATGGTCACTAATATTCACAAGGACTGCAGGGCTGTAAATGACTCATGCCCTCAAAAACTGTCCTGGGGTAGGGAATGGCCAAAAAAATCCAAACGCGGCAAATTTTTCAAGAAGGAAATTTGAAGTTGTAAGTTTAGCTGAATCTTAAAAAAAAATGAAAAGGACATTGATACACGCAAAACATCAGGAATTATTAGACGCATGCAAATCCAATCTACACAAACGTATCACCTCACACCAGTCAGAATGACCATCAGCAAAACGTCAACAAACAATAGATGTTGAAGAAGTTGTGGAGAATAGCGTAACCTCTCGGTCTAAGTGGGATGTAAACTGGTAACCGCCAATAATAGGAACAGAATGGCAGTGCGTTGAAAGGTAAAAATTGAGTCCCCATATGATCCGGAAGGCCCACTATTGGGCCTGTCACCTGTGAAAGCCAGCATCAAAAAGACACAGGATGGAACATCGTGTATTGCAGCAGTATTTACAATAGCCAAGACATGGAAGCAACAAAAATGTCCATCATCAGATGAATGGACGAAAAAGTGGTCCATGTACACAATGCAATATTAGACACAGAAAAGAATGAAACAATGCCGTTTGCAGCACCATAGACGAGGCTACACACAATCACACAACTTGAAGTAAGTCAGAAAGCGAGAGACACATATCCTATGATATCACGTATAGGTCTTATGTAAAAATTGATAGGAATGAACCTATTTCCACAGAGAAGGACACTCACGTGTTCAGAAAACAAGCTTGTGCTTAACCAAACGGAAAGGTGTGAGGAATGTATAACGGAGGATATTGGGTTTAACAGACATATGCTAATACTTATAAAATATATAATCATCAGACATACCGAATACCAAGAGAGGTCTACACAACATTCTGTAATAATCTCTACGGAACAGGATCCAAACATGAAAAGATATATGAATCAATGAAAGACATTCTGTACACCTAGAACAAACACAACATTGCAATCAAATTTGCTCTGAGAAAAATGAAAATTAAACTGAGAATATCAACAACAAATAAGTAGACATAGTTTCTGGGGGTTTGTCCTGGCACATTCCACTCTACTTTACAACCTACAAACAGGACTTCCAGGAAGGCTGTGTTGCCCTAGTAACCAGAGTTGGGAATATAGAAATGCTGCCCCCTTGTGGCCGTTTCCTGCAACAGCAGCTTTAAATGCAGAACTAATGGTCATGTGATATTCACAATTACTACAGGGCTGTAAAGGACACCTGCCCTCAAAAAATGTCCTGGTGCAGGTAATGGCCACAGGAATTCAGAACATGGCAAATTTTTCAAGGAAACAATTTGAAGAGGTGAGTTTCTCTGTTTTACTTAAAAAAAAAAACGTAGATGAAAGCTCAATATCGGGAATTATTAGACGCATGCAAATCCAACCTACAAAAAGGTATCACCACCCAACACTCAAAATGCCATCAGTAAAAAGTCTACAAACAATAAATTCTGAAGGGGTTTTAGAGAACTGTGTACCCTCTAGTTGCTGGTGGGATGTACACTGGTAACAGCCAGTAGTGAGAACAGAATGGAGGTGCGTTGAAAGGGAAAAATTTGAACTACCATATGATCTAGTAGGCCCACTGCTGGGCCTAATCCCTGAGAAGACCAGAATCCAAAAGACACAGGCTGGCAATCCTGCACTGCATCAATATTTAGCATTGCCAAGACTTGGAAGTAACCAAAATGTCCATCCACAGATGAATGCACAAAGAAGAAGTGGTCCATGTACACAATGCAATATTCGCCATGGAAAAGGATGAAACACTGCTCTTTGCAGCACCATAGATGAGCCTAGAGATAATCACAGAACATGAGGTAAGTCGGAAAGCAGCCGACAAATAACCTGTGATATCACTCCTAGCTGTTACCTAACAACTGACACGTATGAACATATTTCCACAGAGAAAGACTCTCACAGACTTAGAAAACAAACTATGGTTATCTAAAAGGAAAGGTGGGAGGAATGGATACATTAAGATTAGGGTTACCGTACGTATGCAAATACATATTAAACACACGTATCAAAAAGACCGACCATATACCAAGGGAGGTCTACTGAACGCTCTGTAATAATTTACACGGGGGCTTGCCTGGTGGCACCGTGGTTAAGAATCCACCTGCCAATGCAGGGGACACAGGTTCGATCCCTGGTTCGGGAAGGTCCCACATGCAGCAGAGCAACTAAGCCCGTGCACCACAACTAATGAGCCTACGCTCTGGAGCCCATGAGCCATAACTACTGAGCCCATGCGCCACAACTACTGAAGCCCACACGCCTAGAGCCCGTGCTCCGCAACAAGAGAAGCCACTGCAGTGAGAAGCCGGTGCACCGCAACGGAGAGTAGCCCCCGCTCACCGCAACTGGAGAAAGCCCACATGCAGCAACGAAGATCCAACTCAGCCAAAAATAAATAAATAAATAAAATAAATTTATTTAAAAAAATAATAGTAATTTACATGGGAAGAGGATCTGTACATGAGTAGATATATATAATGTTCAATTGAACCTGATTGTGCACACCCAGAACAAACACTATTCTGCTCATTACCCCAATTTAAAAAATTAAAACCACGAACAACAATTAATGAGACATAAAGTTATTGGGGTTTTCCCTGGCACATCCCATTCTAATTTACAACCTAGGAACACAACTTTCAGGAAGGCTCTGCTGCCCTAGTAACCAGACTTGGGAATGGAGAAATGCTGCCGCCTTGTGGCCGTTTCCCACAACAGCAGCTTTAAACACAGGGCTAAGGGTCACTTGAGATTCACAGTAATTGTAGGGCCGTAAATGACACGTGTCCTCAAAACATGTCCTGGGGTAGGTAATGGCCAAGAAAGTTCACAACACGGAAAATTTTTCAAGAAAACAATTTGAAGAGGTAAGTGTTACTCACTCGGTTGTTTTAAAAAAAGAAGAACATGGATAAAAGCTCAATATCAGGAATTATTGGTTGGATGCAAATCCAAACTACAAAAAGATTTCACCACCCAATATTCAAAATGCCATCCGTAAAAAGTCTACAAACAATGCATGCTGACGGGTTGGGGGAGAAATGCATACCCACTATGCTGTTGGTTGGATGTAAACTGGTAACAGCTAATCATGAGAACAGAACGGAGCTGCGTTTAAAAGGTAAAAATTGAGCTACCATATCATGCGGCCGATCCCCTAATGGGCCTATACCCTAAGAAGACCAGAATGGGAAAGGCACAGACAGGCAAACATGCCCTGCAGCAATATTTACAATAGCCAAGCCATGCAAGCAAACAAAATGTCCATCAACAGATAAATGGACAAAGAAGAAGTGGTATACGTACCGAATGGAATAGTAGCCTCGGGAAAAAAATGAAAAATGCCGTTTGCAGGACTACACATGAGCCTAGAAATAATCATAGTACGTTACGTAAGTCAAAAGGGAATGACAAATATCCTATGATATCATTTATACGTGTTATCCTAAGATTGCTCCCAATGAACATATTTCCACAGAAAAACACACTCACAGACTGATAAAACAAACTAATGGTTAACCAAAATGAAAGGTGGGAGGATGGATAAATTAGGATTATTAGGAAATTAGCATACATATACTAACATATGTTAAATGTATATAAACATATAACATATAAACTATATGAATTATATAATCACCAATACACATAAAATATATCATGACAAAACACCTACCAAATACCAAGGGAGGTCTACTCAACATTCTGTAATAACATACATGGTAACAGGATCCGAAGATGAACAGACATATGTATGAATCATTGACCAGATTCTGTACAGCCAGACAATCACAACACTCTAATCAAATTTCCTCCGATAAGAAATATAAATTAAATTTAAAAAACGAACATAAGTAAGGAGACATAAACTTCTGGGGGCTTGTCCCAGCACATTCCACTCTAATTTACAACCGAGGAACACGACGTCCAGGAAGACTCTGTTGCCCTAGTAACAAGAGTTGAGAACGTAATAATGCTGCCGCCTTGTGGCTGTTTCCCACAACAGCAGCTTTAAACACAGTGCTAATGGTCGCTTAATAGTCATGAGGACTGCGGGGCTGTAAATGATACCTGCCCTCAAAAAATGTCCTGGGGTAGGGAATAGGCAAGAAATTTCAACACATGAGAAAGTTTTCAAGAAGTCAATATGAGAGGGAAGTTGTACTCACTCTTTAAAAAAAAAAAGGAAAAGGAAAAAAAAGACATGCCTAAAGCTCAGTATAAGGAATTATTAGCTGCATGCAAATCCAACGTCCACAAAGGTTTCAGCTCACACCAGTCAAATGACCATCAGCAAAAAGTCTACAAACTATAAATGCTGAAGAGGTTTTAGGGAACTGTGTACCTTCTAGCTGCTGATGGGGTGTAAAGTGCTAACAGCACTAATGAAAACTGAATGCAGCTGCTTTAAAAGGTAAAAATTGAGCTACCGTATGATGCGGCAGGGCACCTTCTGGGCCTATAACCTAAGACCACCAGAATCGGAAAGACAGAGGCAGGCAAATGTGCACTGCAGCAATATTGAAAGAGCCAAGACATGGAAGCAAAAAAAAGCTCCATAAACAGATGAATGGACAAAGAAGAAGTGGTATATGTACAGAATGGAATATTAGCCACGAAAAAAAATAAAAGAATGGCATATGCAGCACCACGGATGAGCCTAGAGATAATCACACAACGTGAAGTAAGTCAGATTGCGAAAGACAAATGTTCTACGATATCACTTATGTTATCTGAAAATTCATAAAAATGAACATATTTCCATAGGGAAAGACAATCTCAGATGGAGAAGACAAACTTATGGTTAAGCCAAAGAAAAGGTGTGAGGAATGGACAAATTAGGATATTGGGGTTAACAAACATATACTAATACATATAAAATATATCATCCCCAAAGACCTATGGAATACCAAGAGTGGTCTATTCAACACTCTACAATAACCTACATGGAAAAGGACACAAAGATCAATAGATATATGTATATGTGTACATGAACAAGATTCTGTGCAGCTAGAACAAAAGACATTTTAAAATCCAATTTGCTCTGATAAAAATGAAAACTTAAAGACACAAACAAGAATTAAGGAGGCTAAAACTTATGGGGGTTTGTCCTGACACATTCCACTCTAATCTGCAACCTAAAAGCACAACTTGCAGCAAGGTTCTGTTTCCCTAGCAAGCAGAGTTGGCAACGTAGAAATGCTGCCACCTTAAGGCCGTTTCCTCAAACAGCAGCTTTAAATCCACTGCTAATGGTCACTAATATTCACAAGGACTGCAGGGCTGTAAATGACTCATGCCCTCAAAAACTGTCCTGGGGTAGGGAATGGCCAAAAAAATCCAAACGCGGCAAATTTTTCAAGAAGGAAATTTGAAGTTGTAAGTTTAGCTGAATCTTAAAAAAAAATGAAAAGGACATTGATACACGCAAAACATCAGGAATTATTAGACGCATGCAAATCCAATCTACACAAACGTATCACCTCACACCAGTCAGAATGACCATCAGCAAAACGTCAACAAACAATAGATGTTGAAGAAGTTGTGGAGAATAGCGTAACCTCTCGGTCTAAGTGGGATGTAAACTGGTAACCGCCAATAATAGGAACAGAATGGCAGTGCGTTGAAAGGTAAAAATTGAGTCCCCATATGATCCGGAAGGCCCACTATTGGGCCTGTCACCTGTGAAAGCCAGCATCAAAAAGACACAGGATGGAACATGGTGTATTGCAGCAGTATTTACAATAGCCAAGACATGGAAGCAACAAAAATGTCCATCATCAGATGAATGGACGAAAAAGTGGTCCATGTACACAATGCAATATTAGACACAGAAAAGAATGAAACAATGCCGTTTGCAGCACCATAGACGAGGCTACAGACAATCACACAACTTGAAGTAAGTCAGAAAGCGAGAGACACATATCCTATGATATCACGTATAGGTCTTATGTAAAAATTGATAGGAATGAACCTATTTCCACAGAGAAGGACACTCACGTGTTCAGAAAACAAGCTTGTGCTTAACCAAACGGAAAGGTGTGAGGAATGTATAACGGAGGATATTGGGTTTAACAGACATATGCTAATACTTATAAAATATATAATCATCAGACATACCGAATACCAAGAGAGGTCTACACAACATTCTGTAATAATCTCTACGGAACAGGATCCAAACATGAAAAGATATATGAATCAATGAAAGACATTCTGTACACCTAGAACAAACACAACATTGCAATCAAATTTGCTCTGAGAAAAATGAAAATTAAACTGAGAATATCAACAACAAATAAGTAGACATAGTTTCTGGGGGTTTGTCCTGGCACATTCCACTCTACTTTACAACCTACAAACAGGACTTCCAGGAAGGCTGTGTTGCCCTAGTAACCAGAGTTGGGAATATAGAAATGCTGCCCCCTTGTGGCCGTTTCCTGCAACAGCAGCTTTAAATGCAGAACTAATGGTCATGTGATATTCACAATTACTACAGGGCTGTAAAGGACACCTGCCCTCAAAAAATGTCCTGGTGCAGGTAATGGCCACAGGAATTCAGAACATGGCAAATTTTTCAAGGAAACAATTTGAAGAGGTGAGTTTCTCTGTTTTACTTAAAAAAAAAAAACGTAGATGAAAGCTCAATATCGGGAATTATTAGACGCATGCAAATCCAACCTACAAAAAGGTATCACCACCCAACACTCAAAATGCCATCAGTAAAAAGTCTACAAACAATAAATTCTGAAGGGGTTTTAGAGAACTGTGTACCCTCTAGTTGCTGGTGGGATGTACACTGGTAACAGCCAGTAGTGAGAACAGAATGGAGGTGCATTGAAAGGGAAAAATTTGAACTACCATATGATCTAGTAGGCCCACTGCTGGGCCTAATCCCTGAGAAGACCAGAATCCAAAAGACACAGGCTGGCAATCCTGCACTGCATCAATATTTAGCATTGCAAAGACTTGGAAGTAACCAAAATGTCCATCCACAGATGAATGCACAAAGAAGAAGTGGTCCATGTACACAATGCAATATTCGCCATGGAAAAGGATGAAACACTGCTCTTTGCAGCACCATAGATGAGCCTAGAGATAATAACAGAACATGAGGTAAGTCGGAAAGCAGCCGACAAATAACCTGTGATATCACTCCTAGCTGTTACCTAACAACTGACACGTATGAACATATTTCCACAGAGAAAGACTCTCACAGACTTAGAAAACAAACTATGGTTATCTAAAAGGAAAGGTGGGAGGAATGGATACATTAAGATTAGGGTTACCGTACGTATGCAAATACATATTAAACACACGTATCAAAAAGACCGACCATATACCAAGGGAGGTCTACTGAACGCTCTGTAATAATTTACACGGGGGCTTGCCTGGTGGCACCGTGGTTAAGAATCCACCTGCCAATGCAGGGGACACAGGTTCGATCCCTGGTTCGGGAAGGTCCCACATGCAGCAGAGCAACTAAGCCCGTGCACCACAACTAATGAGCCTACGCTTTGGAGCCCATGAGCCATAACTACTGAGCCCATGCACCACAACTACTGAAGCCCACATGCCTAGAGCCCGTGCTCCGCAACAAGAGAAGCCACTGCAGTGAGAAGCCGGTGCACCGCAACGGAGAGTAGCCCCCGCTCACCGCAACTGGAGAAAGCCCACATGCAGCAACGAAGATCCAACTCAGCCAAAAATAAATAAATAAATAAAATAAATTTATTTAAAAAAATAATAGTAATTTACATGGGAAGAGGATCTGTACATGAGTAGATATATATAATGTTCAATTGAACCTGATTGTGCACACCCAGAACAAACACTATTCTGCTCATTACCCCAATTTAAAAAATTAAAACCACGAACAACAATTAATGAGACATAAAGTTATTGGGGTTTTCCCTGGCACATCCCATTCTAATTTACAACCTAGGAACACAACTTTCAGGAAGGCTCTGCTGCCCTAGTAACCAGACTTGGGAATGGAGAAATGCTGCCGCCTTTTGGCCGTTTCCCACAACAGCAGCTTTAAACACAGGGCTAAGGGTCACTTGAGATTCACAGTAATTGTAGGGCCGTAAATGACACGTGTCCTCAAAACATGTCCTGGGGTAGGTAATGGCCAAGAAAGTTCACAACACGGAAAATTTTTCAAGAAAACAATTTGAAGAGGTAAGTGTTACTCACTCGGTTGTTTTAAAAAAAGAAGAACATGGATAAAAGCTCAATATCAGGAATTATTGGTTGGATGCAAATCCAAACTACAAAAAGATTTCACCACCCAATATTCAAAATGCCATCCGTAAAAAGTCTACAAACAATGCATGCTGACGGGTTGGGGGAGAAATGCATACCCACTATGCTGTTGGTTGGATGTAAACTGGTAACAGCTAATCATGAGAACAGAACGGAGCTGCATTTAAAAGGTAAAAATTGAGCTACCATATCATGCGGCCGATCCCCTAATGGGCCTATACCCTAAGAAGACCAGAATGGGAAAGGCACAGACAGGCAAACATGCCCTGCAGCAATATTTACAATAGCCAAGCCATGCAAGCAAACAAAATGTCCATCAACAGATAAATGGACAAAGAAGAAGTGGTATACGTACCGAATGGAATAGTAGCCTCGGGAAAAAAATGAAAAATGCCGTTTGCAGGACTACACATGAGCCTAGAAATAATCATAGTACGTTACGTAAGTCAAAAGGGAATGACAAATATCCTATGATATCATTTATACGTGTTATCCTAAGATTGCTCCCAATGAATATATTTCCACAGAAAAACACACTCACAGACTGATAAAACAAACTAATGGTTAACCAAAATGAAAGGTGGGAGGATGGATAAATTAGGATTATTAGGAAATTAGCATACATATACTAACATATGTTAAATGTATATAAACATATAACATATAAACTATATGAATTATATAATCACCAATACATATAAAATATATCATGACAAAACACCTACCAAATACCAAGGGAGGTCTACTCAACATTCTGTAATAACATACATGGTAACAGGATCCGAAGATGAACAGACATATGTATGAATCATTGACCAGATTCTGTACAGCCAGACAATCACAACACTCTAATCAAATTTCCTCCGATAAGAAATATAAATTAAATTTAAAAAACGAACATAAGTAAGGAGACATAAACTTCTGGGGGCTTGTCCCAGCACATTCCACTCTAATTTACAACCGAGGAACACGACGTCCAGGAAGACTCTGTTGCCCTAGTAACAAGAGTTGAGAACGTAATAATGCTGCCGCCTTGTGGCTGTTTCCCACAACAGCAGCTTTAAACACAGTGCTAATGGTCGCTTAATAGTCACGAGGACTGCGGGGCTGTAAATGATACCTGCCCTCAAAAAATGTCCTGGGGTAGGGAATAGGCAAGAAATTTCAACACATGACAAAGTTTTCAAGAAGTCAATATGAGAGGGAAGTTGTACTCACTCTTTAAAAAAAAAAGGAAAAGGAAAAAAAAGACATGCCTAAAGCTCAGTATAAGGAATTATTAGCTGCATGCAAATCCAACGTCCACAAAGGTTTCAGCTCACACCAGTCAAATGACCATCAGCAAAAAGTCTACAAACTATAAATGCTGAAGAGGTTTTAGGGAACTGTGTACCTTCTAGCTGCTGATGGGGTGTAAAGTGCTAACAGCACTAATGAAAACTGAATGCAGCTGCTTTAAAAGGTAAAAATTGAGCTACCGTATGATGCGGCAGGGCACCTTCTGGGCCTATAACCTAAGACCACCAGAATCGGAAAGACAGAGGCAGGCAAATGTGCACTGCAGCAATATTGAAAGAGCCAAGACATGGAAGCAAAAAAAAGCTCCATAAACAGATGAATGGACAAAGAAGAAGTGGTATATGTACAGAATGGAATATTAGCCACGAAAAAAAATAAAAGAATGGCATATGCAGCACCACGGATGAGCCTAGAGATAATCACACAACGTGAAGTAAGTCAGATTGCAAAAGACAAATGTTCTACGATATCACTTATGTTATCTGAAAATTCATAAAAATGAACATATTTCCATAGGGAAAGACAATCTCAGATGGAGAAGACAAACTTATGGTTAAGCCAAAGAAAAGGTGTGAGGAATGGACAAATTAGGATATTGGGGTTAACAAACATATACTAATACATATAAAATATATCATCCCCAAAGACCTATGGAATACCAAGAGTGGTCTATTCAACACTCTACAATAACCTACATGGAAAAGGACACAAAGATCAATAGATATATGTATATGTGTACATGAACAAGATTCTGTGCAGCTAGAACAAAAGACATTTTAAAATCCAATTTGCTCTGATAAAAATGAAAACTTAAAGACACAAACAAGAATTAAGGAGGCTAAAACTTATGGGGGTTTGTCCTGACACATTCCACTCTAATCTGCAACCTAAAAGCACAACTTGCAGCAAGGTTCTGTTTCCCTAGCAAGCAGAGTTGGCAACGTAGAAATGCTGCCACCTTAAGGCCGTTTCCTCAAACAGCAGCTTTAAATCCACTGCTAATGGTCACTAATATTCACAAGGACTGCAGGGCTGTAAATGACTCATGCCCTCAAAAACTGTCCTGGGGTAGGGAATGGCCAAAAAAATCCAAACGCGGCAAATTTTTCAAGAAGGAAATTTGAAGTTGTAAGTTTAGCTGAATCTTAAAAAAAAATGAAAAGGACATTGATACACGCAAAACATCAGGAATTATTAGACGCATGCAAATCCAATCTACACAAACGTATCACCTCACACCAGTCAGAATGACCATCAGCAAAACGTCAACAAACAATAGATGTTGAAGAAGTTGTGGAGAATAGCGTAACCTCTCGGTCTAAGTGGGATGTAAACTGGTAACCGCCAATAATAGGAACAGAATGGCAGTGCGTTGAAAGGTAAAAATTGAGTCCCCATATGATCCGGAAGGCCCACTATTGGGCCTGTCACCTGTGAAAGCCAGCATCAAAAAGACACAGGATGGAACATGGTGTATTGCAGCAGTATTTACAATAGCCAAGACATGGAAGCAACAAAAATGTCCATCATCAGATGAATGGACGAAAAAGTGGTCCATGTACACAATGCAATATTAGACACAGAAAAGAATGAAACAATGCCGTTTGCAGCACCATAGACGAGGCTACAGACAATCACACAACTTGAAGTAAGTCAGAAAGCGAGAGACACATATCCTATGATATCACGTATAGGTCTTATGTAAAAATTGATAGGAATGAACCTATTTCCACAGAGAAGGACACTCACGTGTTCAGAAAACAAGCTTGTGCTTAACCAAACGGAAAGGTGTGAGGAATGTATAACGGAGGATATTGGGTTTAACAGACATATGCTAATACTTATAAAATATATAATCATCAGACATACCGAATACCAAGAGAGGTCTACACAACATTCTGTAATAATCTCTACGGAACAGGATCCAAACATGAAAAGATATATGAATCAATGAAAGACATTCTGTACACCTAGAACAAACACAACATTGCAATCAAATTTGCTCTGAGAAAAATGAAAATTAAACTGAGAATATCAACAACAAATAAGTAGACATAGTTTCTGGGGGTTTGTCCTGGCACATTCCACTCTACTTTACAACCTACAAACAGGACTTCCAGGAAGGCTGTGTTGCCCTAGTAACCAGAGTTGGGAATATAGAAATGCTGCCCCCTTGTGGCCGTTTCCTGCAACAGCAGCTTTAAATGCAGAACTAATGGTCATGTGATATTCACAATTACTACAGGGCTGTAAAGGACACCTGCCCTCAAAAAATGTCCTGGTGCAGGTAATGGCCACAGGAATTCAGAACATGGCAAATTTTTCAAGGAAACAATTTGAAGAGGTGAGTTTCTCTGTTTTACTTAAAAAAAAAAGTAGATGAAAGCTCAATATCGGGAATTATTAGACGCATGCAAATCCAACCTACAAAAAGGTATCACCACCCAACACTCAAAATGCCATCAGTAAAAAGTCTACAAACAATAAATTCTGAAGGGGTTTTAGAGAACTGTGTACCCCTCTAGTTGCTGGTGGGATGTACACTGGTAACAGCCAGTAGTGAGAACAGAATGGAGGTGCGTTGAAAGGGAAAAATTTGAACTACCATATGATCTAGTAGGCCCACTGCTGGGCCTAATCCCTGAGAAGACCAGAATCCAAAAGACACAGGCTGGCAATCCTGCACTGCATCAATATTTAGCATTGCCAAGACTTGGAAGTAACCAAAATGTCCATCCACAGATGAATGCACAAAGAAGAAGTGGTCCATGTACACAATGCAATATTCGCCATGGAAAAGGATGAAACACTGCTCTTTGCAGCACCATAGATGAGCCTAGAGATAATCACAGAACATGAGGTAAGTCGGAAAGCAGCCGACAAATAACCTGTGATATCACTCCTAGCTGTTACCTAACAACTGACACGTATGAACATATTTCCACAGAGAAAGACTCTCACAGACTTAGAAAACAAACTATGGTTATCTAAAAGGAAAGGTGGGAGGAATGGATACATTAAGATTAGGGTTACCGTACGTATGCAAATACATATTAAACACACGTATCAAAAAGACCGACCATATACCAAGGGAGGTCTACTGAACGCTCTGTAATAATTTACACGGGGGCTTGCCTGGTGGCACCGTGGTTAAGAATCCACCTGCCAATGCAGGGGACACAGGTTCGATCCCTGGTTCGGGAAGGTCCCACATGCAGCAGAGCAACTAAGCCCGTGCACCACAACTAATGAGCCTACGCTCTGGAGCCCATGAGCCATAACTACTGAGCCCATGCGCCACAACTACTGAAGCCCACACGCCTAGAGCCCGTGCTCCGCAACAAGAGAAGCCACTGCAGTGAGAAGCCGGTGCACCGCAACGGAGAGTAGCCCCCGCTCACCGCAACTGGAGAAAGCCCACATGCAGCAACGAAGATCCAACTCAGCCAAAAATAAATAAATAAATAAATAAAATTTATTTAAAAAAATAATAGTAATTTACATGGGAAGAGGATCTGTACATGAGTAGATATATATAATGTTCAATTGAACCTGATTGTGCACACCCAGAACAAACACTATTCTGCTCATTACCCCAATTTAAAAAATTAAAACCACGAACAACAATTAATGAGACATAAAGTTATTGGGGTTTTCCCTGGCACATCCCATTCTAATTTACAACCTAGGAACACAACTTTCAGGAAGGCTCTGCTGCCCTAGTAACCAGACTTGGGAATGGAGAAATGCTGCCGCCTTGTGGCCGTTTCCCACAACAGCAGCTTTAAACACAGGGCTAAGGGTCACTTGAGATTCACAGTAATTGTAGGGCCGTAAATGACACGTGTCCTCAAAACATGTCCTGGGGTAGGTAATGGCCAAGAAAGTTCACAACACGGAAAATTTTTCAAGAAAACAATTTGAAGAGGTAAGTGTTACTCACTCGGTTGTTTTAAAAAAAGAAGAACATGGATAAAAGCTCAATATCAGGAATTATTGGTTGGATGCAAATCCAAACTACAAAAAGATTTCACCACCCAATATTCAAAATGCCATCCGTAAAAAGTCTACAAACAATGCATGCTGACGGGTTGGGGGAGAAATGCATACCCACTATGCTGTTGGTTGGATGTAAACTGGTAACAGCTAATCATGAGAACAGAACGGAGCTGCGTTTAAAAGGTAAAAATTGAGCTACCATATCATGCGGCCGATCCCCTAATGGGCCTATACCCTAAGAAGACCAGAATGGGAAAGGCACAGACAGGCAAACATGCCCTGCAGCAATATTTACAATAGCCAAGCCATGCAAGCAAACAAAATGTCCATCAACAGATAAATGGACAAAGAAGACGTGGTATACGTACCGAATGGAATAGTAGCCTCGGGAAAAAAATGAAAAATGCCGTTTGCAGGACTACACATGAGCCTAGAAATAATCATAGTACGTTACGTAAGTAAAAAGGGAATGACAAATATCCTATGATATCATTTATACGTGTTATCCTAAGATTGCTCCCAATGAACATATTTCCACAGAAAAACACACTCACAGACTAATAAAACAAACTAATGGTTAACCAAAATGAAAGGTGGGAGGATGGATAAATTAGGATTATGGGGGTAGCATACATATACTAACGTATGTTAAATGTATATAAACATATAACATATAAACTATATGAATTATATAATCACCAATACATATAAAATATATCATGACAAAACACCTACCAAATACCAAGGGAGGTCTACTCAACATTCTGTAATAACATACATGGTAACAGGATCCGAAGATGAACAGACATATGTATGAATCATTGACCAGATTCTGTACAGCCAGACAATCACAACACTCTAATCAAATTTCCTCTGATAAGAAATATAAATTAAATTTAAAAAACGAACATAAGTAAGGAGACATAAACTTCTGGGGGCTTGTCCCAGCACATTCCACTCTAATTTACAACCGAGGAACACGACGTCCAGGAAGACTCTGTTGCCCTAGTAACAAGAGTTGAGAACGTAATAATGCTGCCGCCTTGTGGCTGTTTCCCACAACAGCAGCTTTAAACACAGTGCTAATGGTCGCTTAATAGTCACGAGGACTGCGGGGCTGTAAATGATACCTGCCCTCAAAAAATGTCCTGGGGTAGGGAATAGGCAAGAAATTTCAACACATGACAAAGTTTTCAAGAAGTCAATATGAGAGGGAAGTTGTACTCACTCTTTAAAAAAAAAAGGAAAAGAAAAAAAAAGACATGCCTAAAGCTCAGTATAAGGAATTATTAGCTGCATGCAAATCCCACGTCCACAAAGGTTTCAGCTCACACCAGTCAAATGACCATCAGCAAAAAGTCTACAAACTATAAATGCTGAAGAGGTTTTAGGGAACTGTGTACCTTCTAGCTGCTGATGGGGTGTAAAGTGCTAACAGCACTAATGAAAACTGAATGCAGCTGCTTTAAAAGGTAAAAATTGAGCTACCGTATGATGCGGCAGGGCACCTTCTGGGCCTATAACCTAAGACCACCAGAATCGGAAAGACAGAGGCAGGCAAATGTGCACTGCAGCAATATTGAAAGAGCCAAGACATGGAAGCAAAAAAAAGCTCCATAAACAGATGAATGGACAAAGAAGAAGTGGTATATGTACAGAATGGAATATTAGCCACGAAAAAAAATAAAAGAATGGCATATGCAGCACCACGGATGAGCCTAGAGATAATCACACAACGTGAAGTAAGTCAGATTGCAAAAGACAAATGTTCTACGATATCACTTATGTTATCTGAAAATTCATAAAAATGAACATATTTCCATAGGGAAAGACAATCTCAGATGGAGAAGACAAACTTATGGTTAAGCCAAAGAAAAGGTGTGAGGAATGGACAAATTAGGATATTGGGGTTAACAAACATATACTAATACATATAAAATATATCATCCCCAAAGACCTATGGAATACCAAGAGTGGTCTATTCAACACTCTACAATAACCTACATGGAAAAGGACACAAAGATCAATAGATATATGTATATGTGTACATGAACAAGATTCTGTGCAGCTAGAACAAAAGACATTTTAAAATCCAATTTGCTCTGATAAAAATGAAAACTTAAAGACACAAACAAGAATTAAGGAGGCTAAAACTTATGGGGGTTTGTCCTGACACATTCCACTCTAATCTGCAACCTAAAAGCACAACTTGCAGCAAGGTTCTGTTTCCCTAGCAAGCAGAGTTGGCAACGTAGAAATGCTGCCACCTTAAGGCCGTTTCCTCAAACAGCAGCTTTAAATCCACTGCTAATGGTCACTAATATTCACAAGGACTGCAGGGCTGTAAATGACTCATGCCCTCAAAAACTGTCCTGGGGTAGGGAATGGCCAAAAAAATCCAAACGCGGCAAATTTTTCAAGAAGGAAATTTGAAGTTGTAAGTTTAGCTGAATCTTAAAAAAAAATGAAAAGGACATTGATACACGCAAAACATCAGGAATTATTAGACGCATGCAAATCCAATCTACACAAACGTATCACCTCACACCAGTCAGAATGACCATCAGCAAAACGTCAACAAACAATAGATGTTGAAGAAGTTGTGGAGAATAGCGTAACCTCTCGGTCTAAGTGGGATGTAAACTGGTCACCGCCAATAATAGGAACAGAATGGCAGTGCGTTGAAAGGTAAAAATTGAGTCCCCATATGATCCGGAAGGCCCACTATTGGGCCTGTCACCTGTGAAAGCCAGCATCAAAAAGACACAGGATGGAACATCGTGTATTGCAGCAGTATTTACAATAGCCAAGACATGGAAGCAACAAAAATGTCCATCATCAGATGAATGGACGAAAAAGTGGTCCATGTACACAATGCAATATTAGACACAGAAAAGAATGAAACAATGCCGTTTGCAGCACCATAGACGAGGCTACACACAATCACACAACTTGAAGTAAGTCAGAAAGCGAGAGACACATATCCTATGATATCACGTATAGGTCTTATGTAAAAATTGATAGGAATGAACCTATTTCCACAGAGAAGGACACTCACGTGTTCAGAAAACAAGCTTGTGCTTAACCAAACGGAAAGGTGTGAGGAATGTATAACGGAGGATATTGGGTTTAACAGACATATGCTAATACTTATAAAATATATAATCATCAGACATACCGAATACCAAGAGAGGTCTACACAACATTCTGTAATAATCTCTACGGAACAGGATCCAAACATGAAAAGATATATGAATCAATGAAAGACATTCTGTACACCTAGAACAAACACAACATTGCAATCAAATTTGCTCTGAGAAAAATGAAAATTAAACTGAGAATATCAACAACAAATAAGTAGACATAGTTTCTGGGGGTTTGTCCTGGCACATTCCACTCTACTTTACAACCTACAAACAGGACTTCCAGGAAGGCTGTGTTGCCCTAGTAACCAGAGTTGGGAATATAGAAATGCTGCCCCCTTGTGGCCGTTTCCTGCAACAGCAGCTTTAAATGCAGAACTAATGGTCATGTGATATTCACAATTACTACAGGGCTGTAAAGGACACCTGCCCTCAAAAAATGTCCTGGTGCAGGTAATGGCCACAGGAATTCAGAACATGGCAAATTTTTCAAGGAAACAATTTGAAGAGGTGAGTTTCTCTGTTTTACTTAAAAAAAAAACGTAGATGAAAGCTCAATATCGGGAATTATTAGAAGCATGCAAATCCAACCTACAAAAAGGTATCACCACCCAACACTCAAAATGCCATCAGTAAAAAGTCTACAAACAATAAATTCTGAAGGGGTTTTAGAGAACTGTGTACCCTCTAGTTGCTGGTGGGATGTACACTGGTAACAGCCAGTAGTGAGAACAGAATGGAGGTGCGTTGAAAGGGAAAAATTTGAACTACCATATGATCTAGTAGGCCCACTGCTGGGCCTAATCCCTGAGAAGACCAGAATCCAAAAGACACAGGCTGGCAATCCTGCACTGCATCAATATTTAGCATTGCCAAGACTTGGAAGTAACCAAAATGTCCATCCACAGATGAATGCACAAAGAAGAAGTGGTCCATGTACACAATGCAATATTCGCCATGGAAAAGGATGAAACACTGCTCTTTGAAGCACCATAGATGAGCCTAGAGATAATCACAGAACATGAGGTAAGTCGGAAAGCAGCCGACAAATAACCTGTGATATCACTCCTAGCTGTTACCTAACAACTGACACGTATGAACATATTTCCACAGAGAAAGACTCTCACAGACTTAGAAAACAAACTATGGTTATCTAAAAGGAAAGGTGGGAGGAATGGATACATTAAGATTAGGGTTACCGTACGTATGTAAATACATATTAAACACATGTATCAAAAAGACCGACCATATACCAAGGGAGGTCTACTGAACGCTCTGTAATAATTTACACGGGGGCTTGCCTGGTGGCACCGTGGTTAAGAATCCACCTGCCAATGCAGGGGACACAGGTTCGATCCCTGGTTCGGGAAGGTCCCACATGCAGCAGAGCAACTAAGCCCGTGCACCACAACTAATGAGCCTACGCTCTGGAGCCCATGAGCCATAACTACTGAGCCCATGCGCCACAACTACTGAAGCCCACACGCCTAGAGCCCGTGCTCCGCAACAAGAGAAGCCACTGCAGTGAGAAGCCGGTGCACCGCAACGGAGAGTAGCCCCCGCTCACCGCAACTGGAGAAAGCCCACATGCAGCAACGAAGATCCAACTCAGCCAAAAATAAATAAATAAATAAAATAAATTTATTAAAAAAATAATAGTAATTTACATGGGAAGAGGATCTGTACATGAGTAGATATATATAATGTTCAATTGAACCTGATTGTGCACACCCAGAACAAACACTATTCTGCTCATTACCCCAATTTAAAAAATTAAAACCACGAACAACAATTAATGAGACATAAAGTTATTGGGGTTTTCCCTGGCACATCCCATTCTAATTTACAACCTAGGAACACAACTTTCAGGAAGGCTCTGCTGCCCTAGTAACCAGACTTGGGAATGGAGAAATGCTGCCGCCTTGTGGCCGTTTCCCACAACAGCAGCTTTAAACACAGGGCTAAGGGTCACTTGAGATTCACAGTAATTGTAGGGCCGTAAATGACACGTGTCCTCAAAACATGTCCTGGGGTAGGTAATGGCCAAGAAAGTTCACAACACGGAAAATTTTTCAAGAAAACAATTTGAAGAGGTAAGTGTTACTCACTCGGTTGTTTTAAAAAAAGAAGAACATGGATAAAAGCTCAATATCAGGAATTATTGGTTGGATGCAAATCCAAACTACAAAAAGATTTCACCACCCAATATTCAAAATGCCATCCGTAAAAAGTCTACAAACAATGCATGCTGACGGGTTGGGGGAGAAATGCATACCCACTATGCTGTTGGTTGGATGTAAACTGGTAACAGCTAATCATGAGAACAGAACGGAGCTGCGTTTAAAAGGTAAAAATTGAGCTACCATATCATGCGGCCGATCCCCTAATGGGCCTATACCCTAAGAAGACCAGAATGGGAAAGGCACAGACAGGCAAACATGCCCTGCAGCAATATTTACAATAGCCAAGCCATGCAAGCAAACAAAATGTCCATCAACAGATAAATGGACAAAGAAGAAGTGGTATACGTACCGAATGGAATAGTAGCCTCGGGAAAAAAATGAAAAATGCCGTTTGCAGGACTACACATGAGCCTAGAAATAATCATAGTACGTTACGTAAGTAAAAAGGGAATGACAAATATCCTATGATATCATTTATACGTGTTATCCTAAGATTGCTCCCAATGAACATATTTCCACAGAAAAACACACTCACAGACTAATAAAACAAACTAATGGTTAACCAAAATGAAAGGTGGGAGGATGGATAAATTAGGATTATGGGGGTAGCATACATATACTAACGTATGTTAAATGTATATAAACATATAACATATAAACTATATGAATTATATAATCACCAATACATATAAAATATATCATGACAAAACACCTACCAAATACCAAGGGAGGTCTACTCAACATTCTGTAATAACATACATGGTAACAGGATCCGAAGATGAACAGACATATGTATGAATCATTGACCAGATTCTGTACAGCCAGACAATCACAACACTCTAATCAAATTTCCTCTGATAAGAAATATAAATTAAATTTAAAAAACGAACATAAGTAAGGAGACATAAACTTCTGGGGGCTTGTCCCAGCACATTCCACTCTAATTTACAACCGAGGAACACGACGTCCAGGAAGACTCTGTTGCCCTAGTAACAAGAGTTGAGAACGTAATAATGCTGCCGCCTTGTGGCTGTTTCCCACAACAGCAGCTTTAAACACAGTGCTAATGGTCGCTTAATAGTCACGAGGACTGCGGGGCTGTAAATGATACCTGCCCTCAAAAAATGTCCTGGGGTAGGGAATAGGCAAGAAATTTCAACACATGACAAAGTTTTCAAGAAGTCAATATGAGAGGGAAGTTGTACTCACTCTTTAAAAAAAAAAGGAAAAGAAAAAAAAAGACATGCCTAAAGCTCAGTATAAGGAATTATTAGCTGCATGCAAATCCCACGTCCACAAAGGTTTCAGCTCACACCAGTCAAATGACCATCAGCAAAAAGTCTACAAACTATAAATGCTGAAGAGGTTTTAGGGAACTGTGTACCTTCTAGCTGCTGATGGGGTGTAAAGTGCTAACAGCACTAATGAAAACTGAATGCAGCTGCTTTAAAAGGTAAAAATTGAGCTACCGTATGATGCGGCAGGGCACCTTCTGGGCCTATAACCTAAGACCACCAGAATCGGAAAGACAGAGGCAGGCAAATGTGCACTGCAGCAATATTGAAAGAGCCAAGACATGGAAGCAAAAAAAAGCTCCATAAACAGATGAATGGACAAAGAAGAAGTGGTATATGTACAGAATGGAATATTAGCCACGAAAAAAAATAAAAGAATGGCATATGCAGCACCACGGATGAGCCTAGAGATAATCACACAACGTGAAGTAAGTCAGATTGCAAAAGACAAATGTTCTATGATATCACTTATGTTATCTGAAAATTCATAAAAATGAACATATTTCCATAGGGAAAGACAATCTCAGATGGAGAAGACAAACTTATGGTTAAGCCAAAGAAAAGGTGTGAGGAATGGACAAATTAGGATATTGGGGTTAACAAACATATACTAATACATATAAAATATATCATCCCCAAAGACCTATGGAATACCAAGAGTGGTCTATTCAACACTCTACAATAACCTACATGGAAAAGGACACAAAGATCAATAGATATATGTATATGTGTACATGAACAAGATTCTGTGCAGCTAGAACAAAAGACATTTTAAAATCCAATTTGCTCTGATAAAAATGAAAACTTAAAGACACAAACAAGAATTAAGGAGGCTAAAACTTATGGGGGTTTGTCCTGACACATTCCACTCTAATCTGCAACCTAAAAGCACAACTTGCAGCAAGGTTCTGTTTCCCTAGCAAGCAGAGTTGGCAACGTAGAAATGCTGCCACCTTAAGGCCGTTTCCTCAAACAGCAGCTTTAAATCCACTGCTAATGGTCACTAATATTCACAAGGACTGCAGGGCTGTAAATGACTCATGCCCTCAAAAACTGTCCTGGGGTAGGGAATGGCCAAAAAAATCCAAACGCGGCAAATTTTTCAAGAAGGAAATTTGAAGTTGTAAGTTTAGCTGAATCTTAAAAAAAAATGAAAAGGACATTGATACACGCAAAACATCAGGAATTATTAGACGCATGCAAATCCAATCTACACAAACGTATCACCTCACACCAGTCAGAATGACCATCAGCAAAACGTCAACAAACAATAGATGTTGAAGAAGTTGTGGAGAATAGCGTAACCTCTCGGTCTAAGTGGGATGTAAACTGGTAACCGCCAATAATAGGAACAGAATGGCAGTGCGTTGAAAGGTAAAAATTGAGTCCCCATATGATCCGGAAGGCCCACTATTGGGCCTGTCACCTGTGAAAGCCAGCATCAAAAAGACACAGGATGGAACATCGTGTATTGCAGCAGTATTTACAATAGCCAAGACATGGAAGCAACAAAAATGTCCATCATCAGATGAATGGACGAAAAAGTGGTCCATGTACACAATGCAATATTAGACACAGAAAAGAATGAAACAATGCCGTTTGCAGCACCATAGACGAGGCTACACACAATCACACAACTTGAAGTAAGTCAGAAAGCGAGAGACACATATCCTATGATATCACGTATAGGTCTTATGTAAAAATTGATAGGAATGAACCTATTTCCACAGAGAAGGACACTCACGTGTTCAGAAAACAAGCTTGTGCTTAACCAAACGGAAAGGTGTGAGGAATGTATAACGGAGGATATTGGGTTTAACAGACATATGCTAATACTTATAAAATATATAATCATCAGACATACCGAATACCAAGAGAGGTCTACACAACATTCTGTAATAATCTCTACGGAACAGGATCCAAACATGAAAAGATATATGAATCAATGAAAGACATTCTGTACACCTAGAACAAACACAACATTGCAATCAAATTTGCTCTGAGAAAAATGAAAATTAAACTGAGAATATCAACAACAAATAAGTAGACATAGTTTCTGGGGGTTTGTCCTGGCACATTCCACTCTACTTTACAACCTACAAACAGGACTTCCAGGAAGGCTGTGTTGCCCTAGTAACCAGAGTTGGGAATATAGAAATGCTGCCCCCTTGTGGCCGTTTCCTGCAACAGCAGCTTTAAATGCAGAACTAATGGTCATGTGATATTCACAATTACTACAGGGCTGTAAAGGACACCTGCCCTCAAAAAATGTCCTGGTGCAGGTAATGGCCACAGGAATTCAGAACATGGCAAATTTTTCAAGGAAACAATTTGAAGAGGTGAGTTTCTCTGTTTTACTTAAAAAAAAAAACGTAGATGAAAGCTCAATATCGGGAATTATTAGAAGCATGCAAATCCAACCTACAAAAAGGTATCACCACCCAACACTCAAAATGCCATCAGTAAAAAGTCTACAAACAATAAATTCTGAAGGGGTTTTAGAGAACTGTGTACCCTCTAGTTGCTGGTGGGATGTACACTGGTAACAGCCAGTAGTGAGAACAGAATGGAGGTGCGTTGAAAGGGAAAAATTTGAACTACCATATGATCTAGTAGGCCCACTGCTGGGCCTAATCCCTGAGAAGACCAGAATCCAAAAGACACAGGCTGGCAATCCTGCACTGCATCAATATTTAGCATTGCCAAGACTTGGAAGTAACCAAAATGTCCATCCACAGATGAATGCACAAAGAAGAAGTGGTCCATGTACACAATGCAATATTCGCCATGGAAAAGGATGAAACACTGCTCTTTGAAGCACCATAGATGAGCCTAGAGATAATCACAGAACATGAGGTAAGTCGGAAAGCAGCCGACAAATAACCTGTGATATCACTCCTAGCTGTTACCTAACAACTGACACGTATGAACATATTTCCACAGAGAAAGACTCTCACAGACTTAGAAAACAAACTATGGTTATCTAAAAGGAAAGGTGGGAGGAATGGATACATTAAGATTAGGGTTACCGTACGTATGTAAATACATATTAAACACATGTATCAAAAAGACCGACCATATACCAAGGGAGGTCTACTGAACGCTCTGTAATAATTTACACGGGGGCTTGCCTGGTGGCACCGTGGTTAAGAATCCACCTGCCAATGCAGGGGACACAGGTTCGATCCCTGGTTCGGGAAGGTCCCACATGCAGCAGAGCAACTAAGCCCGTGCACCACAACTAATGAGCCTACGCTCTGGAGCCCATGAGCCATAACTACTGAGCCCATGCGCCACAACTACTGAAGCCCACACGCCTAGAGCCCGTGCTCCGCAACAAGAGAAGCCACTGCAGTGAGAAGCCGGTGCACCGCAACGGAGAGTAGCCCCCGCTCACCGCAACTGGAGAAAGCCCACATGCAGCAACGAAGATCCAACTCAGCCAAAAATAAATAAATAAATAAAATAAATTTATTAAAAAAATAATAGTAATTTACATGGGAAGAGGATCTGTACATGAGTAGATATATATAATGTTCAATTGAACCTGATTGTGCACACCCAGAACAAACACTATTCTGCTCATTACCCCAATTTAAAAAATTAAAACCACGAACAACAATTAATGAGACATAAAGTTATTGGGGTTTTCCCTGGCACATCCCATTCTAATTTACAACCTAGGAACACAACTTTCAGGAAGGCTCTGCTGCCCTAGTAACCAGACTTGGGAATGGAGAAATGCTGCCGCCTTGTGGCCGTTTCCCACAACAGCAGCTTTAAACACAGGGCTAAGGGTCACTTGAGATTCACAGTAATTGTAGGGCCGTAAATGACACGTGTCCTCAAAACATGTCCTGGGGTAGGTAATGGCCAAGAAAGTTCACAACACGGAAAATTTTTCAAGAAAACAATTTGAAGAGGTAAGTGTTACTCACTCGGTTGTTTTAAAAAAAGAAGAACATGGATAAAAGCTCAATATCAGGAATTATTGGTTGGATGCAAATCCAAACTACAAAAAGATTTCACCACCCAATATTCAAAATGCCATCCGTAAAAAGTCTACAAACAATGCATGCTGACGGGTTGGGGGAGAAATGCATACCCACTATGCTGTTGGTTGGATGTAAACTGGTAACAGCTAATCATGAGAACAGAACGGAGCTGCGTTTAAAAGGTAAAAATTGAGCTACCATATCATGCGGCCGATCCCCTAATGGGCCTATACCCTAAGAAGACCAGAATGGGAAAGGCACAGACAGGCAAACATGCCCTGCAGCAATATTTACAATAGCCAAGCCATGCAAGCAAACAAAATGTCCATCAACAGATAAATGGACAAAGAAGAAGTGGTATACGTACCGAATGGAATAGTAGCCTCGGGAAAAAAATGAACAATGCCGTTTGCAGGACTACACATGAGCCTAGAAATAATCATAGTACGTTACGTAAGTCAAAAGGGAATGACAAATATCCTATGATATCATTTATACGTGTTATCCTAAGATTGCTCCCAATGAACATATTTCCACAGAAAAACACACTCACAGACTGATAAAACAAACTAATGGTTAACCAAAATGAAAGGTGGGAGGATGGATAAATTAGGATTATGGGGGTAGCATACATATACTAACGTATGTTAAATGTATATAAACATATAACATATAAACTATATGAATTATATAATCACCAATACATATAAAATATATCATGACAAAACACCTACCAAATACCAAGGGAGGTCTACTCAACATTCTGTAATAACATACATGGTAACATGATCCGAAGATGAACAGACATATGTATGAATCATTGACCAGATTCTGTACAGCCAGACAATCACAACACTCTAATCAAATTTCCTCCGATAAGAAATATAAATTAAATTTAAAAAACGAACATAAGTAAGGAGACATAAACTTCTGGGGGCTTGTCCCAGCACATTCCACTCTAATTTACAACCGAGGAACACGACGTCCAGGAAGACTCTGTTGCCCTAGTAACAAGAGTTGAGAACGTAATAATGCTGCCGCCTTGTGGCTGTTTCCCACAACAGCAGCTTTAAACACAGTGCTAATGGTCGCTTAATAGTCACGAGGACTGCGGGGCTGTAAATGATACCTGCCCTCAAAAAATGTCCTGGGGTAGGGAATAGGCAAGAAATTTCAACACATGACAAAGTTTTCAAGAAGTCAATATGAGAGGGAAGTTGTACTCACTCTTTAAAAAAAAAAGGAAAAGGAAAAAAAAGACATGCCTAAAGCTCAGTATAAGGAATTATTAGCTGCATGCAAATCCCACGTCCACAAAGGTTTCAGCTCACACCAGTCAAATGACCATCAGCAAAAAGTCTACAAACTATAAATGCTGAAGAGGTTTTAGGGAACTGTGTACCTTCTAGCTGCTGATGGGGTGTAAAGTGCTAACAGCACTAATGAAAACTGAATGCAGCTGCTTTAAAAGGTAAAAATTGAGCTACCGTATGATGCGGCAGGGCACCTTCTGGGCCTATAACCTAAGACCACCAGAATCGGAAAGACAGAGGCAGGCAAATGTGCACTGCAGCAATATTGAAAGAGCCAAGACATGGAAGCAAAAAAAAGCTCCATAAACAGATGAATGGACAAAGAAGAAGTGGTATATGTACAGAATGGAATATTAGCCATGAAAAAAAATAAAAGAATGGCATATGCAGCACCACGGATGAGCCTAGAGATAATCACACAATGTGAAGTAAGTCAGATTGCGAAAGACAAATGTTCTACGATATCACTTATGTTATCTGAAAATTCATAAAAATGAACATATTTCCATAGGGAAAGACAACCTCAGATGGAGAAGACAAACTTATGGTTAAGCCAAAGAAAAGGTGTGAGGAATGGACAAATTAGGATATTGGGGTTAACAAACATATACTAATACATATAAAATATATCATCCCCAAAGACCTATGGAATACCAAGAGTGGTCTATTCAACACTCTACAATAACCTACATGGAAAAGGACACAAAGATCAATAGATATATGTATATGTGTACATGAACAAGATTCTGTGCAGCTAGAACAAAAGACATTTTAAAATCCAATTTGCTCTGATAAAAATGAAAACTTAAAGACACAAACAAGAATTAAGGAGGCTAAAACTTATGGGGGTTTGTCCTGACACATTCCACTCTAATCTGCAACCTAAAAGCACAACTTGCAGCAAGGTTCTGTTTCCCTAGCAAGCAGAGTTGGCAACGTAGAAATGCTGCCACCTTAAGGCCGTTTCCTCAAACAGCAGCTTTAAATCCACTGCTAATGGTCACTAATATTCACAAGGACTGCAGGGCTGTAAATGACTCATGCCCTCAAAAACTGTCCTGGGGTAGGGAACGGCCAAAAAAATCCAAACGCGGCAAATTTTTCAAGAAGGAAATTTGAAGTTGTAAGTTTAGCTGAATCTTAAAAAAAAATGAAAAGGACATTGATACACGCAAAACATCAGGAATTATTAGACGCATGCAAATCCAATCTACACAAACGTATCACCTCACACCAGTCAGAATGACCATCAGCAAAACGTCAACAAACAATAGATGTTGAAGAAGTTGTGGAGAATAGCGTAACCTCTCGGTCTAAGTGGGATGTAAACTGGTAACCGCCAATAATAGGAACAGAATGGCAGTGCGTTGAAAGGTAAAAATTGAGTCCCCATATGATCCGGAAGGCCCACTATTGGGCCTGTCACCTGTGAAAGCCAGCATCAAAAAGACACAGGATGGAACATCGTGTATTGCAGCAGTATTTACAATAGCCAAGACATGGAAGCAACAAAAATGTCCATCATCAGATGAATGGACGAAAAAGTGGTCCATGTACACAATGCAATATTAGACACAGAAAAGAATGAAACAATGCCGTTTGCAGCACCATAGACGAGGCTACACACAATCACACAACTTGAAGTAAGTCAGAAAGCGAGAGACACATATCCTATGATATCACGTATAGGTCTTATGTAAAAATTGATAGGAATGAACCTATTTCCACAGAGAAGGACACTCACGTGTTCAGAAAACAAGCTTGTGCTTAACCAAACGGAAAGGTGTGAGGAATGTATAACGGAGGATATTGGGTTTAACAGACATATGCTAATACTTATAAAATATATAATCATCAGACATACCGAATACCAAGAGAGGTCTACACAACATTCTGTAATAATCTCTACGGAACAGGATCCAAACATGAAAAGATATATGAATCAATGAAAGACATTCTGTACACCTAGAACAAACACAACATTGCAATCAAATTTGCTCTGAGAAAAATGAAAATTAAACTGAGAATATCAACAACAAATAAGTAGACATAGTTTCTGGGGGTTTGTCCTGGCACATTCCACTCTACTTTACAACCTACAAACAGGACTTCCAGGAAGGCTGTGTTGCCCTAGTAACCAGAGTTGGGAATATAGAAATGCTGCCCCCTTGTGGCCGTTTCCTGCAACAGCAGCTTTAAATGCAGAACTAATGGTCATGTGATATTCACAATTACTACAGGGCTGTAAAGGACACCTGCCCTCAAAAAATGTCCTGGTGCAGGTAATGGCCACAGGAATTCAGAACATGGCAAATTTTTCA
Organism: Eubalaena glacialis; assembly: GCF_028564815.1. NCBI lineage: Eukaryota > Metazoa > Chordata > Mammalia > Artiodactyla > Balaenidae > Eubalaena > Eubalaena glacialis. Next base: position 129,893,151 of record NC_083722.1, on the reverse strand, counting down.
AGGAAACAATTTGAAGAGGTGAGTTTCTCTGTTTTACTTAAAAAAAAAAAACGTAGATGAAAGCTCAATATCGGGAATTATTAGACGCATGCAAATCCAACCTACAAAAAGGTATCACCACCCAACACTCAAAATGCCATCAGTAAAAAGTCTACAAACAATAAATTCTGAAGGGGTTTTAGAGAACTGTGTACCCTCTAGTTGCTGGTGGGATGTACACTGGTAACAGCCAGTAGTGAGAACAGAATGGAGGTGCGTTGAAAGGGAAAAATTTGAACTACCATATGATCTAGTAGGCCCACTGCTGGGCCTAATCCCTGAGAAGACCAGAATCCAAAAGACACAGGCTGGCAATCCTGCACTGCATCAATATTTAGCATTGCCAAGACTTGGAAGTAACCAAAATGTCCATCCACAGATGAATGCACAAAGAAGAAGTGGTCCATCTACACAATGCAATATTCGCCATGGAAAAGGATGAAACACTGCTCTTTGCAGCACCATAGATGAGCCTAGAGATAATCACAGAACATGAGGTAAGTCGGAAAGCAGCCGACAAATAACCTGTGATATCACTCCTAGCTGTTACCTAACAACTGACACGTATGAACATATTTCCACAGAGAAAGACTCTCACAGACTTAGAAAACAAACTATGGTTATCTAAAAGGAAAGGTGGGAGGAATGGATACATTAAGATTAGGGTTACCGTACGTATGCAAATACATATTAAACACACGTATCAAAAAGACCGACCATATACCAAGGGAGGTCTACTGAACGCTCTGTAATAATTTACACGGGGGCTTGCCTGGTGGCACCGTGGTTAAGAATCCACCTGCCAATGCAGGGGACACAGGTTCGATCCCTGGTTCGGGAAGGTCCCACATGCAGCAGAGCAACTAAGCCCGTGCACCACAACTAATGAGCCTACGCTCTGGAGCCCATGAGCCATAACTACTGAGCCCATGCGCCACAACTACTGAAGCCCACATGCCTAGAGCCCGTGCTCCGCAACAAGAGAAGCCACTGCAGTGAGAAGCCGGTGCACCGCAACGGAGAGTAGCCCCCGCTCACCGCAACTGGAGAAAGCCCACATGCAGCAACGAAGATCCAACTCAGCCAAAAATAAATAAATAAATAAAATAAATTTATTTAAAAAAATAATAGTAATTTACATGGGAAGAGGATCTGTACATGAGTAGATATATATAATGTTCAATTGAACCTGATTGTGCACACCCAGAACAAACACTATTCTGCTCATTACCCCAATTTAAAAAATTAAAACCACGAACAACAATTAATGAGACATAAAGTTATTGGGGTTTTCCCTGGCACATCCCATTCTAATTTACAACCTAGGAACACAACTTTCAGGAAGGCTCTGCTGCCCTAGTAACCAGACTTGGGAATGGAGAAATGCTGCCGCCTTGTGGCCGTTTCCCACAACAGCAGCTTTAAACACAGGGCTAAGGGTCACTTGAGATTCACAGTAATTGTAGGGCCGTAAATGACACGTGTCCTCAAAACATGTCCTGGGGTAGGTAATGGCCAAGAAAGTTCACAACACGGAAAATTTTTCAAGAAAACAATTTGAAGAGGTAAGTGTTACTCACTCGGTTGTTTTAAAAAAAGAAGAACATGGATAAAAGCTCAATATCAGGAATTATTGGTTGGATGCAAATCCAAACTACAAAAAGATTTCACCACCCAATATTCAAAATGCCATCCGTAAAAAGTCTACAAACAATGCATGCTGACGGGTTGGGGGAGAAATGCATACCCACTATGCTGTTGGTTGGATGTAAACTGGTAACAGCTAATCATGAGAACAGAACGGAGCTGCGTTTAAAAGGTAAAAATTGAGCTACCATATCATGCGGCCGATCCCCTAATGGGCCTATACCCTAAGAAGACCAGAATGGGAAAGGCACAGACAGGCAAACATGCCCTGCAGCAATATTTACAATAGCCAAGCCATGCAAGCAAACAAAATGTCCATCAACAGATAAATGGACAAAGAAGAAGTGGTATACGTACCGAATGGAATAGTAGCCTCAGGAAAAAAAATGAACAATGCCGTTTTCAGGACTACACATGAGCCTAGAAATAATCATAGTACGTTACGTAAGTCAAAAGGGAATGACAAATATCCTATGATATCATTTATACGTGTTATCCTAAGATTGCTCCCAATGAACATATTTCCACAGAAAAACACACTCACAGACTGATAAAACAAACTAATGGTTAACCAAAATGAAAGGTGGGAGGATGGATAAATTAGGATTATGGGGGTAGCATACATATACTAATGTATGTTAAATGTATATAAACATATAACATATAAACTATATGAATTATATAATCACCAATACATATAAAATATATCATGACAAAACACCTACCAAATACCAAGGGAGGTCTACTCAACATTCTGTAATAACGTACATGGTAACAGGATCCGAAGATGAACAGACATATGTATGAATCATTGACCAGATTCTGTACAGCCAGACAATCACAACACTCTAATCAAATTTCCTCCGATAAGAAATATAAATTAAATTTAAAAAACGAACATAAGTAAGGAGACATAAACTTCTGGGGGCTTGTCCCAGCACATTCCACTCTAATTTACAACCGAGGAACACGACGTCCAGGAAGACTCTGTTGCCCTAGTAACAAGAGTTGAGAACGTAATAATGCTGCCGCCTTGTGGCTCTTTCCCACAACAGCAGCTTTAAACACAGTGCTAATGGTCGCTTAATAGTCACGAGGACTGCGGGGCTGTAAATGATACCTGCCCTCAAAAAATGTCCTGGGGTAGGGAATAGGCAAGAAATTTCAACACATGACAAAGTTTTCAAGAAGTCAATATGAGAGGGAAGTTGTACTCACTCTTTAAAAAAAAAAGGAAAAGAAAAAAAAAGACATGCCTAAAGCTCAGTATAAGGAATTATTAGCTGCATGCAAATCCCACGTCCACAAAGGTTTCAGCTCACACCAGTCAAATGACCATCAGCAAAAAGTCTACAAACTATAAATGCTGAAGAGGTTTTAGGGAACTGTGTACCTTCTAGCTGCTGATGGGGTGTAAAGTGCTAACAGCACTAATGAAAACTGAATGCAGCTGCTTTAAAAGGTAAAAATTGAGCTATCGTATGATGCGGCAGGGCACCTTCTGGGCCTATAACCTAAGACCACCAGAATCGGAAAGACAGAGGCAGGCAAATGTGCACTGCAGCAATATTGAAAGAGCCAAGACATGGAAGCAAAAAAAAGCTCCATAAACAGATGAATGGACAAAGAAGAAGTGGTATATGTACAGAATGGAATATTAGCCACGAAAAAAAATAAAAGAATGGCATATGCAGCACCACGGATGAGCCTAGAGATAATCACACAACGTGAAGTAAGTCAGATTGCGAAAGACAAATGTTCTACGATATCACTTATGTTATCTGAAAATTCATAAAAATGAACATATTTCCATAGGGAAAGACAACCTCAGATGGAGAAGACAAACTTATGGTTAAGCCAAAGAAAAGGTGTGAGGAATGGACAAATTAGGATATTGGGGTTAACAAACATATACTAATACATATAAAATATATCATCCCCAAAGACCTATGGAATACCAAGAGTGGTCTATTCAACACTCTACAATAACCTACATGGAAAAGGACACAAAGATCAATAGATATATGTATATGTGTACATGAACAAGATTCTGTGCAGCTAGAACAAAAGACATTTTAAAATCCAATTTGCTCTGATAAAAATGAAAACTTAAAGACACAAACAAGAATTAAGGAGGCTAAAACTTATGGGGGTTTGTCCTGACACATTCCACTCTAATCTGCAACCTAAAAGCACAACTTGCAGCAAGGTTCTCTTTCCCTAGCAAGCAGAGTTGGCAACGTAGAAATGCTGCCACCTTAAGGCCGTTTCCTCAAACAGCAGCTTTAAATCCACTGCTAATGGTCACTAATATTCACAAGGACTGCAGGGCTGTAAATGACTCATGCCCTCAAAAACTGTCCTGGGGTAGGGAACGGCCAAAAAAATCCAAACGCGGCAAATTTTTCAAGAAGGAAATTTGAAGTTGTAAGTTTAGCTGAATCTTAAAAAAAAATGAAAAGGACATTGATCCACGCAAAACATCAGGAATTATTAGACGCATGCAAATCCAATCTACACAAACGTATCACCTCACACCAGTCAGAATGACCATCAGCAAAACGTCAACAAACAATAGATGTTGAAGAAGTTGTGGAGAATAGCGTAACCTCTCGGTCTAAGTGGGATGTAAACTGGTCACCGCCAATAATAGGAACAGAATGGCAGTGCGTTGAAAGGTAAAAATTGAGTCCCCATATGATCCGGAAGGCCCACTATTGGGCCTGTCACCTGTGAAAGCCAGAATCAAAAAGACACAGGATGGAACATCGTGTATTGCAGCAGTATTTACAATAGCCAAGACATGGAAGCAACAAAAATGTCCATCATCAGATGAATGGACGAAAAAGTGGTCCATGTACACAATGCAATATTAGACACAGAAAAGAATGAAACAATGCCGTTTGCAGCACCATAGACGAGGCTACACACAATCACACAACTTGAAGTAAGTCAGAAAGCGAGAGACACATATCCTATGATATCACGTATAGGTCTTATGTAAAAATTGATAGGAATGAACCTATTTCCACAGAGAAGGACACTCACGTGTTCAGAAAACAAGCTTGTGCTTAACCAAACGGAAAGGTGTGAGGAATGTATAACGGAGGATATTGGGTTTAACAGACATATGCTAATACTTATAAAATATATAATCATCAGACATACCGAATACCAAGAGAGGTCTACACAACATTCTGTAATAATCTCTACGGAACAGGATCCAAACATGAAAAGATATATGAATCAATGAAAGACATTCTGTACACCTAGAACAAACACAACATTGCAATCAAATTTGCTCTGAGAAAAATGAAAATTAAACTGAGAATATCAACAACAAATAAGTAGACATAGTTTCTGGGGGTTTGTCCTGGCACATTCCACTCTACTTTACAACCTACAAACAGGACTTCCAGGAAGGCTGTGTTGCCCTAGTAACCAGAGTTGGGAATATAGAAATGCTGCCCCCTTGTGGCCGTTTCCTGCAACAGCAGCTTTAAATGCAGAACTAATGGTCATGTGATATTCACAATTACTACAGGGCTGTAAAGGACACCTGCCCTCAAAAAATGTCCTGGTGCAGGTAATGGCCACAGGAATTCAGAACATGGCAAATTTTTCAAGGAAACAATTTGAAGAGGTGAGTTTCTCTGTTTTACTTAAAAAAAATGTAGATGAAAGCTCAATATCGGGAATTATTAGACGCATGCAAATCCAACCTACAAGAAGGTATCACCACCCAACACTCAAAATGCCATCAGTAAAAAGTCTACAAACAATAAATTCTGAAGGGGTTTTAGAGAACTGTGTACCCTCTAGTTGCTGGTGGGATGTAAACTGGTAACAGCCAGTAGTGAGAACAGAATGGAGGTGCGTTGAAAGGGAAAAATTTGAACTACCATATGATCTAGTAGGCCCACTGCTGGGCCTAATCCCTGAGAAGACCAGAATCCAAAAGACACAGGCTGGCAATCCTGCACTGCATCAATATTTAGCATTGCCAAGACTTGGAAGTAACCAAAATGTCCATCCACAGATGAATGCACAAAGAAGAAGTGGTCCATGTACACAATGCAATATTCGCCATGGAAAAGGATGAAACACTGCTCTTTGCAGCACCATAGATGAGCCTAGAGATAATCACAGAACATGAGGTAAGTCGGAAAGCAGCCGACAAATAACCTGTGATATCACTCCTAGCTGTTACCTAACAACTGACACGTATGAACATATTTCCACAGAGAAAGACTCTCACAGACTTAGAAAACAAACTATGGTTATCTAAAAGGAAAGGTGGGAGGAATGGATACATTAAGATTAGGGTTACCGTACGTATGCAAATACATATTAAACACACGTATCAAAAAGACCGACCATATACCAAGGGAGGTCTACTGAACGCTCTGTAATAATTTACACGCGGGCTTGCCTGGTGGCACCGTGGTTAAGAATCCACCTGCCAATGCAGGGGACACAGGTTCGATCCCTGGTTCGGGAAGGTCCCACATGCAGCAGAGCAACTAAGCCCGTGCACCACAACTAATGAGCCTACGCTCTGGAGCCCATGAGCCATAACTACTGAGCCCATGCGCCACAACTACTGAAGCCCACACGCCTAGAGCCCGTGCTCCGCAACAAGAGAAGCCACTGCAGTGAGAAGCCGGTGCACCGCAACGGAGAGTAGCCCCCGCTCACCGCAACTGGAGAAAGCCCACATGCAGCAACGAAGATCCAACTCAGCCAAAAATAAATAAATAAATAAAATAAATTTATTTAAAAAAATAATAGTAATTTACATGGGAAGAGGATCTGTACATGAGTAGATATATATAATGTTCAATTGAACCTGATTGTGCACACCCAGAACAAACACTATTCTGCTCATTACCCCAATTTAAAAAATTAAAACCACGAACAACAATTAATGAGACATAAAGTTATTGGGGTTTTCCCTGGCACATCCCATTCTAATTTACAACCTAGGAACACAACTTTCAGGAAGGCTCTGCTGCCCTAGTAACCAGACTTGGGAATGGAGAAATGCTGCCGCCTTGTGGCCGTTTCCCACAACAGCAGCTTTAAACACAGGGCTAAGGGTCACTTGAGATTCACAGTAATTGTAGGGCCGTAAATGACACGTGTCCTCAAAACATGTCCTGGGGTAGGTAATTTTTCAAGAAAACAATTTGAAGAGGTAAGTGTTACTCACTCGGTTGTTTTAAAAAAAGAAGAACATGGATAAAAGCTCAATATCAGGAATTATTGGTTGGATGCAAATCCAAACTACAAAAAGATTTCACCACCCAATATTCAAAATGCCATCCGTAAAAAGTCTACAAACAATGCATGCTGACGGGTTGGGGGAGAAATGCATACCCACTATGCTGTTGGTTGGATGTAAACTGGTAACAGCTAATCATGAGAACAGAACGGAGCTGCGTTTAAAAGGTAAAAATTGAGCTACCATATCATGCGGCCGATCCCCTAATGGGCCTATACCCTAAGAAGACCAGAATGGGAAAGGCACAGACAGGCAAACATGCCCTGCAGCAATATTTACAATAGCCAAGCCATGCAAGCAAACAAAATGTCCATCAACAGATAAATGGACAAAGAAGAAGTGGTATACGTACCGAATGGAATAGTAGCCTCAGGAAAAAAATGAACAATGCCGTTTTCAGGACTACACATGAGCCTAGAAATAATCATAGTACGTTACATAAGTCAAAAGGGAATGACAAATATCCTATGATATCATTTATACGTGTTATCCTAAGATTGCTCCCAATGAACATATTTCCACAGAAAAACACACTCACAGACTGATAAAACAAACTAATGGTTAACCAAAATGAAAGGTGGGAGGATGGATAAATTAGGATTATGGGGGTAGCATACATATACTAATGTATGTTAAATGTATATAAACATATAACATATAAACTATATGAATTATATAATCACCAATACATATAAAATATATCATGACAAAACACCTACCAAATACCAAGGGAGGTCTACTCAACATTCTGTAATAACGTACATGGTAACAGGATCCGAAGATGAACAGACATATGTATGAATCATTGACCAGATTCTGTACAGCCAGACAATCACAACACTCTAATCAAATTTCCTCCAATAAGAAATATAAATTAAATTTAAAAAACGAACATAAGTAAGGAGACATAAACTTCTGGGGGCTTGTCCCAGCACATTCCACTCTAATTTACAACCGAGGAACACGACATCCAGGAAGACTCTGTTGCCCTAGTAACAAGAGTTGAGAACGTAATAATGCTGCCGCCTTGTGGCTGTTTCCCACAACAGCAGCTTTAAACACAGTGCTAATGGTCGCTTAAGAGTCATTTCAACACATGACAAAGTTTTCAAGAAGTCAATATGAGAGGGAAGTTGTACTCACTCTTTAAAAAAAAAGGAAAAGAAAAAAAAAGACATGCCTAAAGCTCAGTATAAGGAATTATTAGCTGCATGCAAATCCCACGTCCACAAAGGTTTCAGCTCACACCAGTCAAATGACCATCAGCAAAAAGTCTACAAACTATAAATGCTGAAGAGGTTTTAGGGAACTGTGTACCTTCTAGCTGCTGATGGGGTGTAAAGTGCTAACAGCACTAATGAAAACTGAATGCAGCTGCTTTAAAAGGTAAAAATTGAGCTACCGTATGATGCGGCAGGGCACCTTCTGGGCCTATAACCTAAGACCACCAGAATCGGAAAGACAGAGGCAGGCAAATGTGCACTGCAGCAATATTGAAAGAGCCAAGACATGGAAGCAAAAAAAAGCTCCATAAACAGATGAATGGACAAAGAAGAAGTGGTATATGTACAGAATGGAATATTAGCCACGAAAAAAAATAAAAGAATGGCATATGCAGCACCACGGATGAGCCTAGAGATAATCACACAACGTGAAGTAAGTCAGATTGCGAAAGACAAATGTTCTACGATATCACTTATGTTATCTGAAAATTCATAAAAATGAACATATTTCCATAGGGAAAGACAATCTCAGATGGAGAAGACAAACTTATGGTTAAGCCAAAGAAAAGGTGTGAGGAATGGACAAATTAGGATATTGGGGTTAACAAACATATACTAATACATATAAAATATATCATCCCCAAAGACCTATGGAATACCAAGAGTGGTCTATTCAACACTCTACAATAATGGAAAAGGACACAAAGATCAATAGATATATGTATATGTGTACATGAACAAGATTCTGTGCAGCTAGAACAAAAGACATTTTAAAATCCAATTTGCTCTGATAAAAATGAAAACTTAAAGACACAAACAAGAATTAAGGAGGCTAAAACTTATGGGGGTTTGTCCTGACACATTCCACTCTAATCTGCAACCTAAAAGCACAACTTGCAGCAAGGTTCTGTTTCCCTAGCAAGCAGAGTTGGCAACGTAGAAATGCTGCCACCTTAAGGCCGTTTCCTCAAACAGCAGCTTTAAATCCACTGCTAATGGTCACTAATATTCACAAGGACTGCAGGGCTGTAAATGACTCATGCCCTCAAAAACTGTCCTGGGGTAGGGAACGGCCAAAAAAATCCAAACGCGGCAAATTTTTCAAGAAGGAAATTTGAAGTTGTAAGTTTAGCTGAATCTTAAAAAAAAATGAAAAGGACATTGATACACGCAAAACATCAGGAATTATTAGACGCATGCAAATCCAATCTACACAAACGTATCACCTCACACCAGTCAGAATGACCATCAGCAAAACGTCAACAAACAATAGATGTTGAAGAAGTTGTGGAGAATAGCGTAACCTCTCGGTCTAAGTGGGATGTAAACTGGTCACCGCCAATAATAGGAACAGAATGGCAGTGCGTTGAAAGGTAAAAATTGAGTCCCCATATGATCCGGAAGGCCCACTATTGGGCCTGTCACCTGTGAAAGCCAGAATCAAAAAGACACAGGATGGAACATCGTGTATTGCAGCAGTATTTACAATAGCCAAGACATGGAAGCAACAAAAATGTCCATCATCAGATGAATGGACGAAAAAGTGGTCCATGTACACAATGCAATATTAGACACAGAAAAGAATGAAACAATGCCGTTTGCAGCACCATAGACGAGGCTACACACAATCACACAACTTGAAGTAAGTCAGAAAGCGAGAGACACATATCCTATGATATCACGTATAGGTCTTATGTAAAAATTGATAGGAATGAACCTATTTCCACAGAGAAGGACACTCACGTGTTCAGAAAACAAGCTTGTGCTTAACCAAACGGAAAGGTGTGAGGAATGTATAACGGAGGATATTGGGTTTAACAGACATATGCTAATACTTATAAAATATATAATCATCAGACATACCGAATACCAAGAGAGGTCTACACAACATTCTGTAATAATCTCTACGGAACAGGATCCAAACATGAAAAGATATATGAATCAATGAAAGACATTCTGTACACCTAGAACAAACACAACATTGCAATCAAATTTGCTCTGAGAAAAATGAAAATTAAACTGAGAATATCAACAACAAATAAGTAGACATAGTTTCTGGGGGTTTGTCCTGGCACATTCCACTCTACTTTACAACCTACAAACAGGACTTCCAGGAAGGCTGTGTTGCCCTAGTAACCAGAGTTGGGAATATAGAAATGCTGCCCCCTTGTGGCCGTTTCCTGCAACAGCAGCTTTAAATGCAGAACTAATGGTCATGTGATATTCACAATTACTACAGGGCTGTAAAGGACACCTGCCCTCAAAAAATGTCCTGGTGCAGGTAATGGCCACAGGAATTCAGAACATGGCAAATTTTTCAAGGAAACAATTTGAAGAGGTGAGTTTCTCTGTTTTACTTAAAAAAAATGTAGATGAAAGCTCAATATCGGGAATTATTAGACGCATGCAAATCCAACCTATAAGAAGGTATCACCACCCAACATTCAAAATGCCATCAGTAAAAAGTCTACAAACAATAAATTCTGAAGGGGTTTTAGAGAACTGTGTACCCTCTAGTTGCTGGTGGGATGTAAACTGGTAACAGCCAGTAGTGAGAACAGAATGGGGGTGCGTTGAAAGGGAAAAATTTGAACTACCATATGATCTAGTAGGCCCACTGCTGGGCCTAATCCCTGAGAAGACCAGAATCCAAAAGACACAGGCTGGCAATCCTGCACTGCATCAATATTTAGCATTGCCAAGACTTGGAAGTAACCAAAATGTCCATCCACAGATGAATGCACAAAGAAGAAGTGGTCCATGTACACAATGCAATATTCGCCATGGAAAAGGATGAAACACTGCTCTTTGCAGCACCATAGATGAGCCTAGAGATAATCACAGAACATGAGGTAAGTCGGAAAGCAGCCGACAAATAACCTGTGATATCACTCCTAGCTGTTACCTAACAACTGACACGTATGAACATATTTCCACAGAGAAAGACTCTCACAGACTTAGAAAACAAACTATGGTTATCTAAAAGGAAAGGTGGGAGGAATGGATACATTAAGATTAGGGTTACCGTACGTATACAAATACATATTAAACACACGTATCAAAAAGACCGACCATATACCAAGGGAGGTCTACTGAACGCTCTGTAATAATTTACACGGGGGCTTGCCTGGTGGCACCGTGGTTAAGAATCCACCTGCCAATGCAGGGGACACAGGTTCGATCCCTGGTTCGGGAAGGTCCCACATGCAGCAGAGCAACTAAGCCCGTGCACCACAACTAATGAGCCTACGCTCTGGAGCCCATGAGCCATAACTACTGAGCCCATGCGCCACAACTACTGAAGCCCACACGCCTAGAGCCCGTGCTCCGCAACAAGAGAAGCCACTGCAGTGAGAAGCCGGTGCACCGCAACGGAGAGTAGCCCCCGCTCACCGCAACTGGAGAAAGCCCACATGCAGCAACGAAGATCCAACTCAGCCAAAAATAAATAAATAAATAAAATAAATTTATTTAAAAAAATAATAGTAATTTACATGGGAAGAGGATCTGTACATGAGTAGATATATATAATGTTCAATTGAACCTGATTGTGCACACCCAGAACAAACACTATTCTGCTCATTACCCCAATTTAAAAAATTAAAACCACGAACAACAATTAATGAGACATAAAGTTATTGGGGTTTTCCCTGGCACATCCCATTCTAATTTACAACCTAGGAACACAACTTTCAGGAAGGCTCTGCTGCCCTAGTAACCAGACTTGGGAATGGAGAAATGCTGCCGCCTTGTGGCCGTTTCCCACAACAGCAGCTTTAAACACAGGGCTAAGGGTCACTTGAGATTCACAGTAATTGTAGGGCCGTAAATGACACGTGTCCTCAAAACATGTCCTGGGGTAGGTAATGGCCAAGAAAGTTCACAACACGGAAAATTTTTCAAGAAAACAATTTGAAGAGGTAAGTGTTACTCACTCGGTTGTTTTAAAAAAAGAAGAACATGGATAAAAGCTCAATATCAGGAATTATTGGTTGGATGCAAATCCAAACTACAAAAAGATTTCACCACCCAATATTCAAAATGCCATCCGTAAAAAGTCTACAAACAATGCATGCTGACGGGTTGGGGGAGAAATGCATACCCACTATGCTGTTGGTTGGATGTAAACTGGTAACAGCTAATCATGAGAACAGAACGGAGCTGCGTTTAAAAGGTAAAAATTGAGCTACCATATCATGCGGCCGATCCCCTAATGGGCCTATACCCTAAGAAGACCAGAATGGGAAAGGCACAGACAGGCAAACATGCCCTGCAGCAATATTTACAATAGCCAAGCCATGCAAGCAAACAAAATGTCCATCAACAGATAAATGGACAAAGAAGAAGTGGTATACGTACCGAATGGAATAGTAGCCTCAGGAAAAAAATGAACAATGCCGTTTTCAGGACTACACATGAGCCTAGAAATAATCATAGTACGTTACGTAAGTCAAAAGGGAATGACAAATATCCTATGATATCATTTATACGTGTTATCCTAAGATTGCTCCCAATGAACATATTTCCACAGAAAAACACACTCACAGACTGATAAAACAAACTAATGGTTAACCAAAATGAAAGGTGGGAGGATGGATAAATTAGGATTATGGGGGTAGCATACATATACTAATGTATGTTAAATGTATATAAACATATAACATATAAACTATATGAATTATATAATCACCAATACATATAAAATATATCATGACAAAACACCTACCAAATACCAAGGGAGGTCTACTCAACATTCTGTAATAACGTACATGGTAACAGGATCCGAAGATGAACAGACATATGTATGAATCATTGACCAGATTCTGTACAGCCAGACAATCACAACACTCTAATCAAATTTCCTCCAATAAGAAATATAAATTAAATTTAAAAAACGAACATAAGTAAGGAGACATAAACTTCTGGGGGCTTGTCCCAGCACATTCCACTCTAATTTACAACCGAGGAACACGACATCCAGGAAGACTCTGTTGCCCTAGTAACAAGAGTTGAGAACGTAATAATGCTGCCGCCTTGTGGCTGTTTCCCACAACAGCAGCTTTAAACACAGTGATAATGGTCGCTTAATAGTCACGAGGACTGCGGGGCTGTAAATGATACCTGCCCTCAAAAAATGTCCTGGGGTAGGGAATAGGCAAGAAATTTCAACACATGACAAAGTTTTCAAGAAGTCAATATGAGAGGGAAGTTGTACTCACTCTTTAAAAAAAAAGGAAAAGAAAAAAAAAGACATGCCTAAAGCTCAGTATAAGGAATTATTAGCTGCATGCAAATCCCACGTCCACAAAGGTTTCAGCTCACACCAGTCAAATGACCATCAGCAAAAAGTCTACAAACTATAAATGCTGAAGAGGTTTTAGGGAACTGTGTACCTTCTAGCTGCTGATGGGGTGTAAAGTGCTAACAGCACTAATGAAAACTGAATGCAGCTGCTTTAAAAGGTAAAAATTGAGCTACCGTATGATGCGGCAGGGCACCTTCTGGGCCTATAACCTAAGACCACCAGAATCGGAAAGACAGAGGCAGGCAAATGTGCACTGCAGCAATATTGAAAGAGCCAAGACATGGAAGCAAAAAAAAGCTCCATAAACAGATGAATGGACAAAGAAGAAGTGGTATATGTACAGAATGGAATATTAGCCACGAAAAAAAATAAAAGAATGGCACATGCAGCACCACGGATGAGCCTAGAGATAATCACACAACGTGAAGTAAGTCAGATTGCGAAAGACAAATGTTCTACAATATCACTTATGTTATCTGAAAATTCATAAAAATGAACATATTTCCATAGGGAAAGACAATCTCAGATGGAGAAGACAAACTTATGGTTAAGCCAAAGAAAAGGTGTGAGGAATGGACAAATTAGGATATTGGGGTTAACAAACATATACTAATACATATAAAATATATCATCCCCAAAGACCTATGGAATACCAAGAGTGGTCTATTCAACACTCTACAATAACCTACATGGAAAAGGACACAAAGATCAATAGATATATGTATATGTGTACATGAACAAGATTCTGTGCAGCTAGAACAAAAGACATTTTAAAATCCAATTTGCTCTGATAAAAATGAAAACTTAAAGACACAAACAAGAATTAAGGAGGCTAAAACTTATGGGGGTTTGTCCTGACACATTCCACTCTAATCTGCAACCTAAAAGCACAACTTGCAGCAAGGTTCTGTTTCCCTAGCAAGCAGAGTTGGCAACGTAGAAATGCTGCCACCTTAAGGCCGTTTCCTCAAACAGCAGCTTTAAATCCACTGGTAATGGTCATTGATATTCACAAGGACTGCAGGGCTGTAAATGACTCATGCCCTCAAAAACTGTCCTGGGGTAGGGAATGGCCAAAAAAATCCAAACGCGGCAAATTTTTCAAGAAGGAAATTTGAAGTTGTAAGTTTAGCTGAATCTTAAAAAAAAATGAAAAGGATATTGATCCACGCAAAACATCAGGAATTATTAGACGCATGCAAATCCAATCTACACAAACGTATCACCTCACACCAGTCAGAATGACCATCAGCAAAACGTCAACAAACAATAGATGTTGAAGAAGTTGTGGAGAATAGCGTAACCTCTCGGTCTAAGTGGGATGTAAACTGGTCACCGCCAATAATAGGAACAGAATGGCAGTGCGTTGAAAGGTAAAAATTGAGTCCCCATATGAACCGGAAGGCCCACTATTGGGCCTGTCACCTGTGAAAGCCAGAATCAAAAAGACACAGGATGGAACATCGTGTATTGCAGCAGTATTTACAATAGCCAAGACATGGAAGCAACAAAAATGTCCATCATCAGATGAATGGACGAAAAAGTGGTCCATGTACACAATGCAATATTAGACACAGAAAAGAATGAAACAATGCCGTTTGCAGCACCATAGACGAGGCTACAGACAATCACACAACTTGAAGTAAGTCAGAAAGCGAGAGACACATATCCTATGATATCACGTATAGGTCTTATGTAAAAATTGATAGGAATGAACCTATTTCCACAGAGAAGGACACTCACGTGTTCAGAAAACAAGCTTGTGCTTAACCAAACGGAAAGGTGTGAGGAATGTATAACGGAGGATATTGGGTTTAACAGACATATGCTAATACTTATAAAATATATAATCATCAGACATACCGAATACCAAGAGAGGTCTACACAACATTCTGTAATAATCTCTACGGAACAGGATCCAAACATGAAAAGATATATGAATCAATGAAAGACATTCTGTACACCTAGAACAAACACAACATTGCAATCAAATTTGCTCTGAGAAAAATGAAAATTAAACTGAGAATATCAACAACAAATAAGTAGACATAGTTTCTGGGGGTTTGTCCTGGCACATTCCACTCTACTTTACAACCTACAAACAGGACTTCCAGGAAGGCTGTGTTGCCCTAGTAACCAGAGTTGGGAATATAGAAATGCTGCCCCCTTGTGGCCGTTTCCTGCAACAGCAGCTTTAAATGCAGAACTAATGGTCATGTGATATTCACAATTACTACAGGGCTGTAAAGGACACCTGCCCTCAAAAAATGTCCTGGTGCAGGTAATGGCCACAGGAATTCAGAACATGGCAAATTTTTCAAGGAAACAATTTGAAGAGGTGAGTTTCTCTGTTTTACTTAAAAAAAAAAAACGTAGATGAAAGCTCAATATCGGGAATTATTAGACGCATGCAAATCCAACCTACAAAAAGGTATCACCACCCAACACTCAAAATGCCATCAGTAAAAAGTCTACAAACAATAAATTCTGAAGGGGTTTTAGAGAACTGTGTACCCTCTAGTTGCTGGTGGGATGTACACTGGTAACAGCCAGTAGTGAGAACAGAATGGGGGTGCGTTGAAAGGGAAAAATTTGAACTACCATATGATCTAGTAGGCCCACTGCTGGGCCTAATCCCTGAGAAGACCAGAATCCAAAAGACACAGGCTGGCAATCCTGCACTGCATCAATATTTAGCATTGCCAAGACTTGGAAGTAACCAAAATGTCCATCCACAGATGAATGCACAAAGAAGAAGTGGTCCATGTACACAATGCAATATTCGCCATGGAAAAGGATGAAACACTGCTCTTTGCAGCACCATAGATGAGCCTAGAGATAATCACAGAACATGAGGTAAGTCGGAAAGCAGCCGACAAATAACCTGTGATATCACTCCTAGCTGTTACCTAACAACTGACACGTATGAACATATTTCCACAGAGAAAGACTCTCACAGACTTAGAAAACAAACTATGGTTATCTAAAAGGAAAGGTGGGAGGAATGGATACATTAAGATTAGGGTTACCGTACGTATGTAAATACATATTAAACACATGTATCAAAAAGACCGACCATATACCAAGGGAGGTCTACTGAACGCTCTGTAATAATTTACACGGGGGCTTGCCTGGTGGCACCGTGGTTAAGAATCCACCTGCCAATGCAGGGGACACAGGTTCGATCCCTGGATCGGGAAGGTCCCACATGCAGCAGAGCAACTAAGCCCGTGCACCACAACTAATGAGCCTACGCTCTGGAGCCCATGAGCCATAACTACTGAGCCCATGCGCCACAACTACTGAAGCCCACACGCCTAGAGCCCGTGCTCCGCAACAAGAGAAGCCACTGCAGTGAGAAGCCGGTGCACCGCAACGGAGAGTAGCCCCCGCTCACCGCAACTGGAGAAAGCCCACATGCAGCAACGAAGATCCAACTCAGCCAAAAATAAATAAATAAATAAAATAAATTTATTTAAAAAAATAATAGTAATTTACATGGGAAGAGGATCTGTACATGAGTAGATATATATAATGTTCAATTGAACCTGATTGTGCACACCCAGAACAAACACTATTCTGCTCATTACCCCAATTTAAAAAATTAAAACCACGAACAACAATTAATGAGACATAAAGTTATTGGGGTTTTCCCTGGCACATCCCATTCTAATTTACAACCTAGGAACACAACTTTCAGGAAGGCTCTGCTGCCCTAGTAACCAGACTTGGGAATGGAGAAATGCTGCCGCCTTGTGGCCGTTTCCCACAACAGCAGCTTTAAACACAGGGCTAAGGGTCACTTGAGATTCACAGTAAGTGTAGGGCCGTAAATGACACGTGTCCTCAAAACATGTCCTGGGGTAGGTAATGGCCAAGAAAGTTCACAACACGGAAAATTTTTCAAGAAAACAATTTGAAGAGGTAAGTGTTACTCACTCGGTTGTTTTAAAAAAAGAAGAACATGGATAAAAGCTCAATATCAGGAATTATTGGTTGGATGCAAATCCAAACTACAAAAAGATTTCACCACCCAATATTCAAAATGCCATCCGTAAAAAGTCTACAAACAATGCATGCTGACGGGTTGGGGGAGAAATGCATACCCACTATGCTGTTGGTTGGATGTAAACTGGTAACAGCTAATCATGAGAACAGAACGGAGCTGCGTTTAAAAGGTAAAAATTGAGCTACCATATCATGCGGCCGATCCCCTAATGGGCCTATACCCTAAGAAGACCAGAATGGGAAAGGCACAGACAGGCAAACATGCCCTGCAGCAATATTTACAATAGCCAAGCCATGCAAGCAAACAAAATGTCCATCAACAGATAAATGGACAAAGAAGAAGTGGTATACGTACCGAATGGAATAGTAGCCTCGGGAAAAAAATGAACAATGCCGTTTGCAGGACTACACATGAGCCTAGAAATAATCATAGTACGTTACGTAAGTCAAAAGGGAATGACAAATATCCTATGATATCATTTATACGTGTTATCCTAAGATTGCTCCCAATGAACATATTTCCACAGAAAAACACACTCACAGACTGATAAAACAAACTAATGGTTAACCAAAATGAAAGGTGGGAGGATGGATAAATTAGGATTATGGGGGTAGCATACATATACTAACGTACGTTAAATGTATATAAACATATAACATATAAACTATATGAATTATATAATCACCAATACATATAAAATATATCATGACAAAACACCTACCAAATACCAAGGGAGGTCTACTCAACATTCTGTAATAACATACATGGTAACATGATCCGAAGATGAACAGACATATGTATGAATCATTGACCAGATTCTGTACAGCCAGACAATCACAACACTCTAATCAAATTTCCTCCGATAAGAAATATAAATTAAATTTAAAAAACGAACATAAGTAAGGAGACATAAACTTCTGGGGGCTTGTCCCAGCACATTCCACTCTAATTTACAACCGAGGAACACGACGTCCAGGAAGACTCTGTTGCCCTAGTAACAAGAGTTGAGAACGTAATAATGCTGCCGCCTTGTGGCTCTTTCCCACAACAGCAGCTTTAAACACAGTGCTAATGGTCGCTTAATAGTCACGAGGACTGCGGGGCTGTAAATGATACCTGCCCTCAAAAAATGTCCTGGGGTAGGGAATAGGCAAGAAATTTCAACACATGACAAAGTTTTCAAGAAGTCAATATGAGAGGGAAGTTGTACTCACTCTTTAAAAAAAAAGGAAAAGGAAAAAAAAGACATGCCTAAAGCTCAGTATAAGGAATTATTAGCTGCATGCAAATCCCACGTCCACAAAGGTTTCAGCTCACACCAGTCAAATGACCATCAGCAAAAAGTCTACAAACTATAAATGCTGAAGAGGTTTTAGGGAACTGTGTACCTTCTAGCTGCTGATGGGGTGTAAAGTGCTAACAGCACTAATGAAAACTGAATGCAGCTGCTTTAAAAGGTAAAAATTGAGCTACCGTATGATGCGGCAGGGCACCTTCTGGGCCTATAACCTAAGACCACCAGAATCGGAAAGACAGAGGCAGGCAAATGTGCACTGCAGCAATATTGAAAGAGCCAAGACATGGAAGCAAAAAAAAGCTCCATAAACAGATGAATGGACAAAGAAGAAGTGGTATATGTACAGAATGGAATATTAGCCACGAAAAAAAATAAAAGAATGGCATATGCAGCACCACGGATGAGCCTAGAGATAATCACACAACGTGAAGTAAGTCAGATTGCGAAAGACAAATGTTCTACGATATCACTTATGTTATCTGAAAATTCATAAAAATGAACATATTTCCATAGGGAAAGACAACCTCAGATGGAGAAGACAAACTTATGGTTAAGCCAAAGAAAAGGTGTGAGGAATGGACAAATTAGGATATTGGGGTTAACAAACATATACTAATACATATAAAATATATCATCCCCAAAGACCTATGGAATACCAAGAGTGGTCTATTCAACACTCTACAATAACCTACATGGAAAAGGACACAAAGATCAATAGATATATGTATATGTGTACATGAACAAGATTCTGTGCAGCTAGAACAAAAGACATTTTAAAATCCAATTTGCTCTGATAAAAATGAAAACTTAAAGACACAAACAAGAATTAAGGAGGCTAAAACTTATGGGGGTTTGTCCTGACACATTCCACTCTAATCTGCAACCTAAAAGCACAACTTGCAGCAAGGTTCTGTTTCCCTAGCAAGCAGAGTTGGCAACGTAGAAATGCTGCCACCTTAAGGCCGTTTCCTCAAACAGCAGCTTTAAATCCACTGCTAATGGTCACTGATATTCACAAGGACTGCAGGGCTGTAAATGACTCATGCCCTCAAAAACTGTCCTGGGGTAGGGAATGGCCAAAAAAATCCAAACGCGGCAAATTTTTCAAGAAGGAAATTTGAAGTTGTAAGTTTAGCTGAATCTTAAAAAAAAATGAAAAGGACATTGATCCACGCAAAACATCAGGAATTATTAGACGCATGCAAATCCAATCTACACAAACGTATCACCTCACACCAGTCAGAATGACCATCAGCAAAACGTCAACAAACAATAGATGTTGAAGAAGTTGTGGAGAATAGCGTAACCTCTCGGTCTAAGTGGGATGTAAACTGGTAACCGCCAATAATAGGAACAGAATGGCAGTGCGTTGAAAGGTAAAAATTGAGTCCCCATATGATCCGGAAGGCCCACTATTGGGCCTGTCACCTGTGAAAGCCAGCATCAAAAAGACACAGGATGGAACATCGTGTATTGCAGCAGTATTTACAATAGCCAAGACATGGAAGCAACAAAAATGTCCATCATCAGATGAATGGACGAAAAAGTGGTCCATGTACACAATGCAATATTAGACACAGAAAAGAATGAAACAATGCCGTTTGCAGCACCATAGACGAGGCTACACACAATCACACAACTTGAAGTAAGTCAGAAAGCGAGAGACACATATCCTATGATATCACGTATAGGTCTTATGTAAAAATTGATAGGAATGAACCTATTTCCACAGAGAAGGACACTCACGTGTTCAGAAAACAAGCTTGTGCTTAACCAAACGGAAAGGTGTGAGGAATGTATAACGGAGGATATTGGGTTTAACAGACATATGCTAATACTTATAAAATATATAATCATCAGACATACCGAATACCAAGAGAGGTCTACACAACATTCTGTAATAATCTCTACGGAACAGGATCCAAACATGAAAAGATATATGAATCAATGAAAGACATTCTGTACACCTAGAACAAACACAACATTGCAATCAAATTTGCTCTGAGAAAAATGAAAATTAAACTGAGAATATCAACAACAAATAAGTAGACATAGTTTCTGGGGGTTTGTCCTGGCACATTCCACTCTACTTTACAACCTACAAACAGGACTTCCAGGAAGGCTGTGTTGCCCTAGTAACCAGAGTTGGGAATATAGAAATGCTGCCCCCTTGTGGCCGTTTCCTGCAACAGCAGCTTTAAATGCAGAACTAATGGTCATGTGATATTCACAATTACTACAGGGCTGTAAAGGACACCTGCCCTCAAAAAATGTCCTGGTGCAGGTAATGGCCACAGGAATTCAGAACATGGCAAATTTTTCAAGGAAACAATTTGAAGAGGTGAGTTTCTCTGTTTTACTTAAAAAAAATGTAGATGAAAGCTCAATATCGGGAATTATTAGACGCATGCAAATCCAACCTACAAGAAGGTATCACCACCCAACACTCAAAATGCCATCAGTAAAAAGTCTACAAACAATAAATTCTGAAGGGGTTTTAGAGAACTGTGTACCCTCTAGTTGCTGGTGGGATGTACACTGGTAACAGCCAGTAGTGAGAACAGAATGGAGGTGCGTTGAAAGGGAAAAATTTGAACTACCATATGATCTAGTAGGCCCACTGCTGGGCCTAATCCCTGAGAAGACCAGAATCCAAAAGACACAGGCTGGCAATCCTGCACTGCATCAATATTTAGCATTGCCAAGACTTGGAAGTAACCAAAATGTCCATCCACAGATGAATGCACAAAGAAGAAGTGGTCCATGTACACAATGCAATATTCGCCATGGAAAAGGATGAAACACTGCTCTTTGCAGCACCATAGATGAGCCTAGAGATAATCACAGAACATGAGGTAAGTCGGAAAGCAGCCGACAAATAACCTGTGATATCACTCCTAGCTGTTACCTAACAACTGACACGTATGAACATATTTCCACAGAGAAAGACTCTCACAGACTTAGAAAACAAACTATGGTTATCTAAAAGGAAAGGTGGGAGGAATGGATACATTAAGATTAGGGTTACCGTACGTATACAAATACATATTAAACACACGTATCAAAAAGACCGACCATATACCAAGGGAGGTCTACTGAACGCTCTGTAATAATTTACACGGGGGCTTGCCTGGTGGCACCGTGGTTAAGAATCCACCTGCCAATGCAGGGGACACAGGTTCGATCCCTGGTTCGGGAAGGTCCCACATGCAGCAGAGCAACTAAGCCCGTGCACCACAACTAATGAGCCTACGCTCTGGAGCCCATGAGCCATAACTACTGAGCCCATGCGCCACAACTACTGAAGCCCACACGCCTAGAGCCCGTGCTCCGCAACAAGAGAAGCCACTGCAGTGAGAAGCCGGTGCACCACAACGGAGAGTAGCCCCCGCTCACCGCAACTGGAGAAAGCCCACATGCAGCAACGAAGATCCAACTCAGCCAAAAATAAATAAATAAATAAAATAAATTTATTTAAAAAAATAATAGTAATTTACATGGGAAGAGGATCTGTACATGAGTAGATATATATAATGTTCAATTGAACCTGATTGTGCACACCCAGAACAAACACTATTCTGCTCATTACCCCAATTTAAAAAATTAAAACCACGAACAACAATTAATGAGACATAAAGTTATTGGGGTTTTCCCTGGCACATCCCATTCTAATTTACAACCTAGGAACACAACTTTCAGGAAGGCTCTGCTGCCCTAGTAACCAGACTTGGGAATGGAGAAATGCTGCCGCCTTGTGGCCGTTTCCCACAACAGCAGCTTTAAACACAGGGCTAAGGGTCACTTGAGATTCACAGTAATTGTAGGGCCGTAAATGACACGTGTCCTCAAAACATGTCCTGGGGTAGGTAATGGCCAAGAAAGTTCACAACACGGAAAATTTTTCAAGAAAACAATTTGAAGAGGTAAGTGTTACTCACTCGGTTGTTTTAAAAAAAGAAGAACATGGATAAAAGCTCAATATCAGGAATTATTGGTTGGATGCAAATCCAAACTACAAAAAGATTTCACCACCCAATATTCAAAATGCCATCCGTAAAAAGTCTACAAACAATGCATGCTGACGGGTTGGGGGAGAAATGCATACCCACTATGCTGTTGGTTGGATGTAAACTGGTAACAGCTAATCATGAGAACAGAACGGAGCTGCGTTTAAAAGGTAAAAATTGAGCTACCATATCATGCGGCCGATCCCCTAATGGGCCTATACCCTAAGAAGACCAGAATGGGAAAGGCACAGACAGGCAAACATGCACTGCAGCAATATTTACAATAGCCAAGCCATGCAAGCAAACAAAATGTCCATCAACAGATAAATGGACAAAGAAGAAGTGGTATACGTACCGAATGGAATAGTAGCCTCAGGAAAAAAATGAACAATGCCGTTTTCAGGACTACACATGAGCCTAGAAATAATCATAGTACGTTACGTAAGTCAAAAGGGAATGACAAATATCCTATGATATCATTTATACGTGTTATCCTAAGATTGCTCCCAATGAACATATTTCCACAGAAAAACACACTCACAGACTGATAAAACAAACTAATGGTTAACCAAAATGAAAGGTGGGAGGATGGATAAATTAGGATTATGGGGGTAGCATACATATACTAATGTATGTTAAATGTATATAAACATATAACATATAAACTATATGAATTATATAATCACCAATACATATAAAATATATCATGACAAAACACCTACCAAATACCAAGGGAGGTCTACTCAACATTCTGTAATAACGTACATGGTAACAGGATCCGAAGATGAACAGACATATGTATGAATCATTGACCAGATTCTGTACAGCCAGACAATCACAACACTCTAATCAAATTTCCTCCAATAAGAAATATAAATTAAATTTAAAAAACGAACATAAGTAAGGAGACATAAACTTCTGGGGGCTTGTCCCAGCACATTCCACTCTAATTTACAACCGAGGAACACGACGTCCAGGAAGACTCTGTTGCCCTAGTAACAAGAGTTGAGAACGTAATAATGCTGCCGCCTTGTGGCTCTTTCCCACAACAGCAGCTTTAAACACAGTGCTAATGGTCGCTTAATAGTCACGAGGACTGCGGGGCTGTAAATGATACCTGCCCTCAAAAAATGTCTGGGGTAGGGAATAGGCAAGAAATTTCAACACATGACAAAGTTTTCAAGAAGTCAATATGAGAGGGAAGTTGTACTCACTCTTTAAAAAAAAAGGAAAAGAAAAAAAAGACATGCCTAAAGCTCAGTATAAGGAATTATTAGCTGCATGCAAATCCCACGTCCACAAAGGTTTCAGCTCACACCAGTCAAATGACCATCAGCAAAAAGTCTACAAACTATAAATGCTGAAGAGGTTTTAGGGAACTGTGTACCTTCTAGCTGCTGATGGGGTGTAAAGTGCTAACAGCACTAATGAAAACTGAATGCAGCTGCTTTAAAAGGTAAAAATTGAGCTACCGTATGATGCGGCAGGGCACCTTCTGGGCCTATAACCTAAGACCACCAGAATCGGAAAGACAGAGGCAGGCAAATGTGCACTGCAGCAATATTGAAAGAGCCAAGACATGGAAGCAAAAAAAAGCTCCATAAACAGATGAATGGACAAAGAAGAAGTGGTATATGTACAGAATGGAATATTAGCCACGAAAAAAAATAAAAGAATGGCATATGCAGCACCACGGATGAGCCTAGAGATAATCACACAACGTGAAGTAAGTCAGATTGCGAAAGACAAATGTTCTACGATATCACTTATGTTATCTGAAAATTCATAAAAATGAACATATTTCCATAGGGAAAGACAACCTCAGATGGAGAAGACAAACTTATGGTTAAGCCAAAGAAAAGGTGTGAGGAATGGACAAATTAGGATATTGGGGTTAACAAACATATACTAATACATATAAAATATATCATCCCCAAAGACCTATGGAATACCAAGAGTGGTCTATTCAACACTCTACAATAACCTACATGGAAAAGGACACAAAGATCAATAGATATATGTATATGTGTACATGAACAAGATTCTGTGCAGCTAGAACAAAAGACATTTTAAAATCCAATTTGCTCTGATAAAAATGAAAACTTAAAGACACAAACAAGAATTAAGGAGGCTAAAACTTATGGGGGTTTGTCCTGACACATTCCACTCTAATCTGCAACCTAAAAGCACAACTTGCAGCAAGGTTCTGTTTCCCTAGCAAGCAGAGTTGGCAACGTAGAAATGCTGCCACCTTAAGGCCGTTTCCTCAAACAGCAGCTTTAAATCCACTGCTAATGGTCACTGATATTCACAAGGACTGCAGGGCTGTAAATGACTCATGCCCTCAAAAACTGTCCTGGGGTAGGGAATGGCCAAAAAAATCCAAACGCGGCAAATTTTTCAAGAAGGAAATTTGAAGTTGTAAGTTTAGCTGAATCTTAAAAAAAAATGAAAAGGACATTGATCCACGCAAAACATCAGGAATTATTAGACGCATGCAAATCCAATCTACACAAACATATCACCTCACACCAGTCAGAATGACCATCAGCAAAACGTCAACAAACAATAGATGTTGAAGAAGTTGTGGAGAATAGCGTAACCTCTCGGTCTAAGTGGGATGTAAACTGGTCACCGCCAATAATAGGAACAGAATGGCAGTGCGTTGAAAGGTAAAAATTGAGTCCCCATATGATCCGGAAGGCCCACTATTGGGCCTGTCACCTGTGAAAGCCAGAATCAAAAAGACACAGGATGGAACATCGTGTATTGCAGCAGTATTTACAATAGCCAAGACATGGAAGCAACAAAAATGTCCATCATCAGATGAATGGACGAAAAAGTGGTCCATGTACACAATGCAATATTAGACACAGAAAAGAATGAAACAATGCCGTTTGCAGCACCATAGACGAGGCTACACACAATCACACACCTTGAAGTAAGTCAGAAAGCGAGAGACACATATCCTATGATATCACGTATAGGTCTTATGTAAAAATTGATAGGAATGAACCTATTTCCACAGAGAAGGACACTCACGTGTTCAGAAAACAAGCTTGTGCTTAACCAAACGGAAAGGTGTGAGGAATGTATAACGGAGGATATTGGGTTTAACAGACATATGCTAATACTTATAAAATATATAATCATCAGACATACCGAATACCAAGAGAGGTCTACACAACATTCTGTAATAATCTCTACGGAACAGGATCCAAACATGAAAAGATATATGAATCAATGAAAGACATTCTGTACACCTAGAACAAACACAACATTGCAATCAAATTTGCTCTGAGAAAAATGAAAATTAAACTGAGAATATCAACAACAAATAAGTAGACATAGTTTCTGGGGGTTTGTCCTGGCACATTCCACTCTACTTTACAACCTACAAACAGGACTTCCAGGAAGGCTGTGTTGCCCTAGTAACCAGAGTTGGGAATATAGAAATGCTGCCCCCTTGTGGCCGTTTCCTGCAACAGCAGCTTTAAATGCAGAACTAATGGTCATGTGATATTCACAATTACTACAGGGCTGTAAAGGACACCTGCCCTCAAAAAATGTCCTGGTGCAGGTAATGGCCACAGGAATTCAGAACATGGCAAATTTTTCAAGGAAACAATTTGAAGAGGTGAGTTTCTCTGTTTTACTTAAAAAAAATGTAGATGAAAGCTCAATATCGGGAATTATTAGACGCATGCAAATCCAACCTACAAGAAGGTATCACCACCCAACACTCAAAATGCCATCAGTAAAAAGTCTACAAACAATAAATTCTGAAGGGGTTTTAGAGAACTGTGTACCCTCTAGTTGCTGGTGGGATGTACACTGGTAACAGCCAGTAGTGAGAACAGAATGGAGGTGCGTTGAAAGGGAAAAATTTGAACTACCATATGATCTAGTAGGCCCACTGCTGGGCCTAATCCCTGAGAAGACCAGAATCCAAAAGACACAGGCTGGCAATCCTGCACTGCATCAATATTTAGCATTGCCAAGACTTGGAAGTAACCAAAATGTCCATCCACAGATGAATGCACAAAGAAGAAGTGGTCCATGCACACAATGCAATATTCGCCATGGAAAAGGATGAAACACTGCTCTTTGCAGCACCATAGATGAGCCTAGAGATAATCACAGAACAGGAGGTAAGTCGGAAAGCAGCCGACAAATAACCTGTGATATCACTCCTAGCTGTTACCTAACAACTGACACGTATGAACATATTTCCACAGAGAAAGACTCTCACAGACTTAGAAAACAAACTATGGTTATCTAAAAGGAAAGGTGGGAGGAATGGATACATTAAGATTAGGGTTACCGTACGTATACAAATACATATTAAACACACGTATCAAAAAGACCGACCATATACCAAGGGAGGTCTACTGAACGCTCTGTAATAATTTACACGGGGGCTTGCCTGGTGGCACCGTGGTTAAGAATCCACCTGCCAATGCAGGGGACACAGGTTCGATCCCTGGTTCGGGAAGGTCCCACATGCAGCAGAGCAACTAAGCCCGTGCACCACAACTAATGAGCCTACGCTCTGGAGCCCATGAGCCATAACTACTGAGCCCATGCGCCACAACTACTGAAGCCCACACGCCTAGAGCCCGTGCTCCGCAACAAGAGAAGCCACTGCAGTGAGAAGCCGGTGCACCGCAACGGAGAGTAGCCCCCGCTCACCGCAACTGGAGAAAGCCCACATGCAGCAACGAAGATCCAACTCAGCCAAAAATAAATAAATAAATAAAATAAATTTATTTAAAAAAATAATAGTAATTTACATGGGAAGAGGATCTGTACATGAGTAGATATATATAATGTTCAATTGAACCTGATTGTGCACACCCAGAACAAACACTATTCTGCTCATTACCCCAATTTAAAAAATTAAAACCACGAACAACAATTAATGAGACATAAAGTTATTGGGGTTTTCCCTGGCACATCCCATTCTAATTTACAACCTAGGAACACAACTTTCAGGAAGGCTCTGCTGCCCTAGTAACCAGACTTGGGAATGGAGAAATGCTGCCGCCTTGTGGCCGTTTCCCACAACAGCAGCTTTAAACACAGGGCTAAGGGTCACTTGAGATTCACAGTAATTGTAGGGCCGTAAATGACACGTGTCCTCAAAACATGTCCTGGGGTAGGTAATGGCCAAGAAAGTTCACAACACGGAAAATTTTTCAAGAAAACAATTTGAAGAGGTAAGTGTTACTCACTCGGTTGTTTTAAAAAAAGAAGAACATGGATAAAAGCTCAATATCAGGAATTATTGGTTGGATGCAAATCCAAACTACAAAAAGATTTCACCACCCAATATTCAAAATGCCATCCGTAAAAAGTCTACAAACAATGCATGCTGACGGGTTGGGGGAGAAATGCATACCCACTATGCTGTTGGTTGGATGTAAACTGGTAACAGCTAATCATGAGAACAGAACGGAGCTGCGTTTAAAAGGTAAAAATTGAGCTACCATATCATGCGGCCGATCCCCTAATGGGCCTATACCCTAAGAAGACCAGAATGGGAAAGGCACAGACAGGCAAACATGCACTGCAGCAATATTTACAATAGCCAAGCCATGCAAGCAAACAAAATGTCCATCAACAGATAAATGGACAAAGAAGAAGTGGTATACGTACCGAATGGAATAGTAGCCTCAGGAAAAAAATGAACAATGCCGTTTTCAGGACTACACATGAGCCTAGAAATAATCATAGTACGTTACGTAAGTCAAAAGGGAATGACAAATATCCTATGATATCATTTATACGTGTTATCCTAAGATTGCTCCCAATGAACATATCTCCACAGAAAAACACACTCACAGACTGATAAAACAAACTAATGGTTAACCAAAATGAAAGGTGGGAGGATGGATAAATTAGGATTATGGGGGTAGCATACATATACTAATGTATGTTAAATGTATATAAACATATAACATATAAACTATATGAATTATATAATCACCAATACATATAAAATATATCATGACAAAACACCTACCAAATACCAAGGGAGGTCTACTCAACATTCTGTAATAACGTACATGGTAACAGGATCCGAAGATGAACAGACATATGTATGAATCATTGACCAGATTCTGTACAGCCAGACAATCACAACACTCTAATCAAATTTCCTCCAATAAGAAATATAAATTAAATTTAAAAAACGAACATAAGTAAGGAGACATAAACTTCTGGGGGCTTGTCCCAGCACATTCCACTCTAATTTACAACCGAGGAACACGACGTCCAGGAAGACTCTGTTGCCCTAGTAACAAGAGTTGAGAACGTAATAATGCTGCCGCCTTGTGGCTCTTTCCCACAACAGCAGCTTTAAACACAGTGCTAATGGTCGCTTAATAGTCACGAGGACTGCGGGGCTGTAAATGATACCTGCCCTCAAAAAATGTCTGGGGTAGGGAATAGGCAAGAAATTTCAACACATGACAAAGTTTTCAAGAAGTCAATATGAGAGGGAAGTTGTACTCACTCTTTAAAAAAAAAGGAAAAGAAAAAAAAGACATGCCTAAAGCTCAGTATAAGGAATTATTAGCTGCATGCAAATCCCACGTCCACAAAGGTTTCAGCTCACACCAGTCAAATGACCATCAGCAAAAAGTCTACAAACTATAAATGCTGAAGAGGTTTTAGGGAACTGTGTACCTTCTAGCTGCTGATGGGGTGTAAAGTGCTAACAGCACTAATGAAAACTGAATGCAGCTGCTTTAAAAGGTAAAAATTGAGCTACCGTATGATGCGGCAGGGCACCTTCTGGGCCTATAACCTAAGACCACCAGAATCGGAAAGACAGAGGCAGGCAAATGTGCACTGCAGCAATATTGAAAGAGCCAAGACATGGAAGCAAAAAAAAGCTCCATAAACAGATGAATGGACAAAGAAGAAGTGGTATATGTACAGAATGGAATATTAGCCACGAAAAAAAATAAAAGAATGGCATATGCAGCACCACGGATGAGCCTAGAGATAATCACACAACGTGAAGTAAGTCAGATTGCGAAAGACAAATGTTCTACGATATCACTTATGTTATCTGAAAATTCATAAAAATGAACATATTTCCATAGGGAAAGACAACCTCAGATGGAGAAGACAAACTTATGGTTAAGCCAAAGAAAAGGTGTGAGGAATGGACAAATTAGGATATTGGGGTTAACAAACATATACTAATACATATAAAATATATCATCCCCAAAGACCTATGGAATACCAAGAGTGGTCTATTCAACACTCTACAATAACCTACATGGAAAAGGACACAAAGATCAATAGATATATGTATATGTGTACATGAACAAGATTCTGTGCAGCTAGAACAAAAGACATTTTAAAATCCAATTTGCTCTGATAAAAATGAAAACTTAAAGACACAAACAAGAATTAAGGAGGCTAAAACTTATGGGGGTTTGTCCTGACACATTCCACTCTAATCTGCAACCTAAAAGCACAACTTGCAGCAAGGTTCTGTTTCCCTAGCAAGCAGAGTTGGCAACGTAGAAATGCTGCCACCTTAAGGCCGTTTCCTCAAACAGCAGCTTTAAATCCACTGCTAATGGTCACTGATATTCACAAGGACTGCAGGGCTGTAAATGACTCATGCCCTCAAAAACTGTCCTGGGGTAGGGAATGGCCAAAAAAATCCAAACGCGGCAAATTTTTCAAGAAGGAAATTTGAAGTTGTAAGTTTAGCTGAATCTTAAAAAAAAATGAAAAGGACATTGATCCACGCAAAACATCAGGAATTATTAGACGCATGCAAATCCAATCTACACAAACGTATCACCTCACACCAGTCAGAATGACCATCAGCAAAACGTCAACAAACAATAGATGTTGAAGAAGTTGTGGAGAATAGCGTAACCTCTCGGTCTAAGTGGGATGTAAACTGGTCACCGCCAATAATAGGAACAGAATGGCAGTGCGTTGAAAGGTAAAAATTGAGTCCCCATATGATCCAGAAGGCCCACTATTGGGCCTGTCACCTGTGAAAGCCAGAATCAAAAAGACACAGGATGGAACATCGTGTATTGCAGCAGTATTTACAATAGCCAAGACATGGAAGCAACAAAAATGTCCATCATCAGATGAATGGACGAAAAAGTGGTCCATGTACACAATGCAATATTAGACACAGAAAAGAATGAAACAATGCCGTTTGCAGCACCATAGACGAGGCTACACACAATCACACAACTTGAAGTAAGTCAGAAAGCGAGAGACACATATCCTATGATATCACGTATAGGTCTTATGTAAAAATTGATAGGAATGAACCTATTTCCACAGAGAAGGACACTCACGTGTTCAGAAAACAAGCTTGTGCTTAACCAAACGGAAAGGTGTGAGGAATGTATAACGGAGGATATTGGGTTTAACAGACATATGCTAATACTTATAAAATATATAATCATCAGACATACCGAATACCAAGAGAGGTCTACACAACATTCTGTAATAATCTCTACGGAACAGGATCCAAACATGAAAAGATATATGAATCAATGAAAGACATTCTGTACACCTAGAACAAACACAACATTGCAATCAAATTTGCTCTGAGAAAAATGAAAATTAAACTGAGAATATCAACAACAAATAAGTAGACATAGTTTCTGGGGGTTTGTCCTGGCACATTCCACTCTACTTTACAACCTACAAACAGGACTTCCAGGAAGGCTGTGTTGCCCTAGTAACCAGAGTTGGGAATATAGAAATGCTGCCCCCTTGTGGCCGTTTCCTGCAACAGCAGCTTTAAATGCAGAACTAATGGTCATGTGATATTCACAATTACTACAGGGCTGTAAAGGACACCTGCCCTCAAAAAATGTCCTGGTGCAGGTAATGGCCACAGGAATTCAGAACATGGCAAATTTTTCAAGGAAACAATTTGAAGAGGTGAGTTTCTCTGTTTTACTTTAAAAAAATGTAGATGAAAGCTCAATATCGGGAATTATTAGACGCATGCAAATCCAACCTACAAGAAGGTATCACCACCCAACACTCAAAATGCCATCAGTAAAAAGTCTACAAACAATAAATTCTGAAGGGGTTTTAGAGAACTGTGTACCCTCTAGTTGCTGGTGGGATGTACACTGGTAACAGCCAGTAGTGAGAACAGAATGGAGGTGCGTTGAAAGGGAAAAATTTGAACTACCATATGATCTAGTAGGCCCACTGCTGGGCCTAATCCCTGAGAAGACCAGAATCCAAAAGACACAGGCTGGCAATCCTGCACTGCATCAATATTTAGCATTGCCAAGACTTGGAAGTAACCAAAATGTCCATCCACAGATGAACGCACAAAGAAGAAGTGGTCCATGTACACAATGCAATATTCGCCATGGAAAAGGATGAAACACTGCTCTTTGCAGCACCATAGATGAGCCTAGAGATAATCACAGAACATGAGGTAAGTCGGAAAGCAGCCGACAAATAACCTGTGATATCACTCCTAGCTGTTACCTAACAACTGACACGTATGAACATATTTCCACAGAGAAAGACTCTCACAGACTTAGAAAACAAACTATGGTTATCTAAAAGGAAAGGTGGGAGGAATGGATACATTAAGATTAGGGTTACCGTACGTATGCAAATACATATTAAACACACGTATCAAAAAGACCGACCATATACCAAGGGAGGTCTACTGAACGCTCTGTAATAATTTACACGCGGGCTTGCCTGGTGGCACCGTGGTTAAGAATCCACCTGCCAATGCAGGGGACACAGGTTCGATCCCTGG
This sequence comes from Eubalaena glacialis, assembly GCF_028564815.1. Taxonomy (NCBI): domain Eukaryota; kingdom Metazoa; phylum Chordata; class Mammalia; order Artiodactyla; family Balaenidae; genus Eubalaena; species Eubalaena glacialis. The sequence continues at coordinate 129,860,550 of NC_083722.1, read as the reverse complement.
TTCGGGAAGGTCCCACATGCAGCAGAGCAACTAAGCCCGTGCACCACAACTAATGAGCCTACGCTCTGGAGCCCATGAGCCATAACTACTGAGCCCATGCGCCACAACTACTGAAGCCCACACGCCTAGAGCCCGTGCTCCGCAACAAGAGAAGCCACTGCAGTGAGAAGCCGGTGCACCGCAACGGAGAGTAGCCCCCGCTCACCGCAACTGGAGAAAGCCCACATGCAGCAACGAAGATCCAACTCAGCCAAAAATAAATAAATAAATAAAATAAATTTATTTAAAAAAATAATAGTAATTTACATGGGAAGAGGATCTGTACATGAGTAGATATATATAATGTTCAATTGAACCTGATTGTGCACACCCAGAACAAACACTATTCTGCTCATTACCCCAATTTAAAAAATTAAAACCACGAACAACAATTAATGAGACATAAAGTTATTGGGGTTTTCCCTGGCACATCCCATTCTAATTTACAACCTAGGAACACAACTTTCAGGAAGGCTCTGCTGCCCTAGTAACCAGACTTGGGAATGGAGAAATGCTGCCGCCTTGTGGCCGTTTCCCACAACAGCAGCTTTAAACACAGGGCTAAGGGTCACTTGAGATTCACAGTAATTGTAGGGCCGTAAATGACACGTGTCCTCAAAACATGTCCTGGGGTAGGTAATGGCCAAGAAAGTTCACAACACGGAAAATTTTTCAAGAAAACAATTTGAAGAGGTAAGTGTTACTCACTCGGTTGTTTTAAAAAAAGAAGAACATGGATAAAAGCTCAATATCAGGAATTATTGGTTGGATGCAAATCCAAACTACAAAAAGATTTCACCACCCAATATTCAAAATGCCATCCGTAAAAAGTCTACAAACAATGCATGCTGACGGGTTGGGGGAGAAATGCATACCCACTATGCTGTTGGTTGGATGTAAACTGGTAACAGCTAATCATGAGAACAGAACGGAGCTGCGTTTAAAAGGTAAAAATTGAGCTACCATATCATGCGGCCGATCCCCTAATGGGCCTATACCCTAAGAAGACCAGAATGGGAAAGGCACAGACAGGCAAACATGCCCTGCAGCAATATTTACAATAGCCAAGCCATGCAAGCAAACAAAATGTCCATCAACAGATAAATGGACAAAGAAGAAGTGGTATACGTACCGAATGGAATAGTAGCCTCAGGAAAAAAATGAACAATGCCGTTTTCAGGACTACACATGAGCCTAGAAATAATCATAGTACGTTACGTAAGTCAAAAGGGAATGACAAATATCCTATGATATCATTTATACGTGTTATCCTAAGATTGCTCCCAATGAACATATTTCCACAGAAAAACACACTCACAGACTGATAAAACAAACTAATGGTTAACCAAAATGAAAGGTGGGAGGATGGATAAATTAGGATTATGGGGGTAGCATACATATACTAATGTATGTTAAATGTATATAAACATATAACATATAAACTATATGAATTATATAATCACCAATACATATAAAATATATCATGACAAAACACCTACCAAATACCAAGGGAGGTCTACTCAACATTCTGTAATAACGTACATGGTAACAGGATCCGAAGATGAACAGACATATGTATGAATCATTGACCAGATTCTGTACAGCCAGACAATCACAACACTCTAATCAAATTTCCTCCAATAAGAAATATAAATTAAATTTAAAAAACGAACATAAGTAAGGAGACATAAACTTCTGGGGGCTTGTCCCAGCACATTCCACTCTAATTTACAACCGAGGAACACGACATCCAGGAAGACTCTGTTGCCCTAGTAACAAGAGTTGAGAACGTAATAATGCTGCCGCCTTGTGGCTGTTTCCCACAACAGCAGCTTTAAACACAGTGCTAATGGTCGCTTAATAGTCACGAGGACTGCGGGGCTCTAAATGATACCTGCCCTCAAAAAATGTCTGGGGTAGGGAATAGGCAAGAAATTTCAACACATGACAAAGTTTTCAAGAAGTCAATATGAGAGGGAAGTTGTACTCACTCTTTAAAAAAAAAGGAAAAGAAAAAAAAAGACATGCCTAAAGCTCAGTATAAGGAATTATTAGCTGCATGCAAATCCCACGTCCACAAAGGTTTCAGCTCACACCAGTCAAATGACCATCAGCAAAAAGTCTACAAACTATAAATGCTGAAGAGGTTTTAGGGAACTGTGTACCTTCTAGCTGCTGATGGGGTGTAAAGTGCTAACAGCACTAATGAAAACTGAATGCAGCTGCTTTAAAAGGTAAAAATTGAGCTACCGTATGATGCGGCAGGGCACCTTCTGGGCCTATAACCTAAGACCACCAGAATCGGAAAGACAGAGGCAGGCAAATGTGCACTGCAGCAATATTGAAAGAGCCAAGACATGGAAGCAAAAAAAAGCTCCATAAACAGATGAATGGACAAAGAAGAAGTGGTATATGTACAGAATGGAATATTAGCCACGAAAAAAAATAAAAGAATGGCATATGCAGCACCACGGATGAGCCTAGAGATAATCACACAACGTGAAGTAAGTCAGATTGCGAAAGACAAATGTTCTACGATATCACTTATGTTATCTGAAAATTCATAAAAATGAACATATTTCCATAGGGAAAGACAACCTCAGATGGAGAAGACAAACTTATGGTTAAGCCAAAGAAAAGGTGTGAGGAATGGACAAATTAGGATATTGGGGTTAACAAACATATACTAATACATATAAAATATATCATCCCCAAAGACCTATGGAATACCAAGAGTGGTCTATTCAACACTCTACAATAACCTACATGGAAAAGGACACAAAGATCAATAGATATATGTATATGTGTACATGAACAAGATTCTGTGCAGCTAGAACAAAAGACATTTTAAAATCCAATTTGCTCTGATAAAAATGAAAACTTAAAGACACAAACAAGAATTAAGGAGGCTAAAACTTATGGGGGTTTGTCCTGACACATTCCACTCTAATCTGCAACCTAAAAGCACAACTTGCAGCAAGGTTCTGTTTCCCTAGCAAGCAGAGTTGGCAACGTAGAAATGCTGCCACCTTAAGGCCGTTTCCTCAAACAGCAGCTTTAAATCCACTGCTAATGGTCACTGATATTCACAAGGACTGCAGGGCTGTAAATGACTCATGCCCTCAAAAACTGTCCTGGGGTAGGGAATGGCCAAAAAAATCCAAACGCGGCAAATTTTTCAAGAAGGAAATTTGAAGTTGTAAGTTTAGCTGAATCTTAAAAAAAAATGAAAAGGACATTGATCCACGCAAAACATCAGGAATTATTAGACGCATGCAAATCCAATCTACACAAACGTATCACCTCACACCAGTCAGAATGACCATCAGCAAAACGTCAACAAACAATAGATGTTGAAGAAGTTGTGGAGAATAGCGTAACCTCTCGGTCTAAGTGGGATGTAAACTGGTCACCGCCAATAATAGGAACAGAATGGCAGTGCGTTGAAAGGTAAAAATTGAGTCCCCATATGATCCGGAAGGCCCACTATTGGGCCTGTCACCTGTGAAAGCCAGAATCAAAAAGACACAGGATGGAACATCGTGTATTGCAGCAGTATTTACAATAGCCAAGACATGGAAGCAACAAAAATGTCCATCATCAGATGAATGGACGAAAAAGTGGTCCATGTACACAATGCAATATTAGACACAGAAAAGAATGAAACAATGCCGTTTGCAGCACCATAGACGAGGCTACACACAATCACACACCTTGAAGTAAGTCAGAAAGCGAGAGACACATATCCTATGATATCACGTATAGGTCTTATGTAAAAATTGATAGGAATGAACCTATTTCCACAGAGAAGGACACTCACGTGTTCAGAAAACAAGCTTGTGCTTAACCAAACGGAAAGGTGTGAGGAATGTATAACGGAGGATATTGGGTTTAACAGACATATGCTAATACTTATAAAATATATAATCATCAGACATACCGAATACCAAGAGAGGTCTACACAACATTCTGTAATAATCTCTACGGAACAGGATCCAAACATGAAAAGATATATGAATCAATGAAAGACATTCTGTACACCTAGAACAAACACAACATTGCAATCAAATTTGCTCTGAGAAAAATGAAAATTAAACTGAGAATATCAACAACAAATAAGTAGACATAGTTTCTGGGGGTTTGTCCTGGCACATTCCACTCTACTTTACAACCTACAAACAGGACTTCCAGGAAGGCTGTGTTGCCCTAGTAACCAGAGTTGGGAATATAGAAATGCTGCCCCCTTGTGGCCGTTTCCTGCAACAGCAGCTTTAAATGCAGAACTAATGGTCATGTGATATTCACAATTACTACAGGGCTGTAAAGGACACCTGCCCTCAAAAAATGTCCTGGTGCAGGTAATGGCCACAGGAATTCAGAACATGGCAAATTTTTCAAGGAAACAATTTGAAGAGGTGAGTTTCTCTGTTTTACTTAAAAAAAATGTAGATGAAAGCTCAATATCGGGAATTATTAGACGCATGCAAATCCAACCTACAAGAAGGTATCACCACCCAACACTCAAAATGCCATCAGTAAAAAGTCTACAAACAATAAATTCTGAAGGGGTTTTAGAGAACTGTGTACCCTCTAGTTGCTGGTGGGATGTACACTGGTAACAGCCAGTAGTGAGAACAGAATGGAGGTGCGTTGAAAGGGAAAAATTTGAACTACCATATGATCTAGTAGGCCCACTGCTGGGCCTAATCCCTGAGAAGACCAGAATCCAAAAGACACAGGCTGGCAATCCTGCACTGCATCAATATTTAGCATTGCCAAGACTTGGAAGTAACCAAAATGTCCATCCACAGATGAATGCACAAAGAAGAAGTGGTCCATGTACACAATGCAATATTCGCCATGGAAAAGGATGAAACACTGCTCTTTGCAGCACCATAGATGAGCCTAGAGATAATCACAGAACATGAGGTAAGTCGGAAAGCAGCCGACAAATAACCTGTGATATCACTCCTAGCTGTTACCTAACAACTGACACGTATGAACATATTTCCACAGAGAAAGACTCTCACAGACTTAGAAAACAAACTATGGTTATCTAAAAGGAAAGGTGGGAGGAATGGATACATTAAGATTAGGGTTACCGTACGTATACAAATACATATTAAACACACGTATCAAAAAGACCGACCATATACCAAGGGAGGTCTACTGAACGCTCTGTAATAATTTACACGGGGGCTTGCCTGGTGGCACCGTGGTTAAGAATCCACCTGCCAATGCAGGGGACACAGGTTCGATCCCTGGTTCGGGAAGGTCCCACATGCAGCAGAGCAACTAAGCCCGTGCACCACAACTAATGAGCCTACGCTCTGGAGCCCATGAGCCATAACTACTGAGCCCATGCGCCACAACTACTGAAGCCCACACGCCTAGAGCCCGTGCTCCGCAACAAGAGAAGCCACTGCAGTGAGAAGCCGGTGCACCGCAACGGAGAGTAGCCCCCGCTCACCGCAACTGGAGAAAGCCCACATGCAGCAACGAAGATCCAACTCAGCCAAAAATAAATAAATAAATAAAATAAATTTATTTTAAAAAATAATAGTAATTTACATGGGAAGAGGATCTGTACATGAGTAGATATATATAATGTTCAATTGAACCTGATTGTGCACACCCAGAACAAACACTATTCTGCTCATTACCCCAATTTAAAAAATTAAAACCACGAACAACAATTAATGAGACATAAAGTTATTGGGGTTTTCCCTGGCACATCCCATTCTAATTTACAACCTAGGAACACAACTTTCAGGAAGGCTCTGCTGCCCTAGTAACCAGACTTGGGAATGGAGAAATGCTGCCGCCTTGTGGCCGTTTCCCACAACAGCAGCTTTAAACACAGGGCTAAGGGTCACTTGAGATTCACAGTAATTGTAGGGCCGTAAATGACACGTGTCCTCAAAACATGTCCTGGGGTAGGTAATGGCCAAGAAAGTTCACAACACGGAAAATTTTTCAAGAAAACAATTTGAAGAGGTAAGTGTTACTCACTCGGTTGTTTTAAAAAAAGAAGAACATGGATAAAAGCTCAATATCAGGAATTATTGGTTGGATGCAAATCCAAACTACAAAAAGATTTCACCACCCAATATTCAAAATGCCATCCGTAAAAAGTCTACAAACAATGCATGCTGACGGGTTGGGGGAGAAATGCATACCCACTATGCTGTTGGTTGGATGTAAACTGGTAACAGCTAATCATGAGAACAGAACGGAGCTGCGTTTAAAAGGTAAAAATTGAGCTACCATATCATGCGGCCGATCCCCTAATGGGCCTATACCCTAAGAAGACCAGAATGGGAAAGGCACAGACAGGCAAACATGCACTGCAGCAATATTTACAATAGCCAAGCCATGCAAGCAAACAAAATGTCCATCAACAGATAAATGGACAAAGAAGAAGTGGTATACGTACCGAATGGAATAGTAGCCTCAGGAAAAAAATGAACAATGCCGTTTTCAGGACTACACATGAGCCTAGAAATAATCATAGTACGTTACGTAAGTCAAAAGGGAATGACAAATATCCTATGATATCATTTATACGTGTTATCCTAAGATTGCTCCCAATGAACATATTTCCACAGAAAAACACACTCACAGACTGATAAAACAAACTAATGGTTAACCAAAATGAAAGGTGGGAGGATGGATAAATTAGGATTATGGGGGTAGCATACATATACTAATGTATGTTAAATGTATATAAACATATAACATATAAACTATATGAATTATATAATCACCAATACATATAAAATATATCATGACAAAACACCTACCAAATACCAAGGGAGGTCTACTCAACATTCTGTAATAACGTACATGGTAACAGGATCCGAAGATGAACAGACATATGTATGAATCATTGACCAGATTCTGTACAGCCAGACAATCACAACACTCTAATCAAATTTCCTCCAATAAGAAATATAAATTAAATTTAAAAAACGAACATAAGTAAGGAGACATAAACTTCTGGGGGCTTGTCCCAGCACATTCCACTCTAATTTACAACCGAGGAACACGACGTCCAGGAAGACTCTGTTGCCCTAGTAACAAGAGTTGAGAACGTAATAATGCTGCCGCCTTGTGGCTGTTTCCCACAACAGCAGCTTTAAACACAGTGCTAATGGTCGCTTAATAGTCACAAGGACTGCGGGGCTGTAAATGATACCTGCCCTCAAAAAATGTCTGGGGTAGGGAATAGGCAAGAAATTTCAACACATGACAAAGTTTTCAAGAAGTCAATATGAGAGGGAAGTTGTACTCACTCTTTAAAAAAAAAGGAAAAGAAAAAAAAGACATGCCTAAAGCTCAGTATAAGGAATTATTAGCTGCATGCAAATCCCACGTCCACAAAGGTTTCAGCTCACACCAGTCAAATGACCATCAGCAAAAAGTCTACAAACTATAAATGCTGAAGAGGTTTTAGGGAACTGTGTACCTTCTAGCTGCTGATGGGGTGTAAAGTGCTAACAGCACTAATGAAAACTGAATGCAGCTGCTTTAAAAGGTAAAAATTGAGCTACCGTATGATGCGGCAGGGCACCTTCTGGGCCTATAACCTAAGACCACCAGAATCGGAAAGACAGAGGCAGGCAAATGTGCACTGCAGCAATATTGAAAGAGCCAAGACATGGAAGCAAAAAAAAGCTCCATAAACAGATGAATGGACAAAGAAGAAGTGGTATATGTACAGAATGGAATATTAGCCACGAAAAAAAATAAAAGAATGGCATATGCAGCACCACGGATGAGCCTAGAGATAATCACACAACGTGAAGTAAGTCAGATTGCGAAAGACAAATGTTCTACGATATCACTTATGTTATCTGAAAATTCATAAAAATGAACATATTTCCATAGGGAAAGACAACCTCAGATGGAGAAGACAAACTTATGGTTAAGCCAAAGAAAAGGTGTGAGGAATGGACAAATTAGGATATTGGGGTTAACAAACATATACTAATACATATAAAATATATCATCCCCAAAGACCTATGGAATACCAAGAGTGGTCTATTCAACACTCTACAATAACCTACATGGAAAAGGACACAAAGATCAATAGATATATGTATATGTGTACATGAACAAGATTCTGTGCAGCTAGAACAAAAGACATTTTAAAATCCAATTTGCTCTGATAAAAATGAAAACTTAAAGACACAAACAAGAATTAAGGAGGCTAAAACTTATGGGGGTTTGTCCTGACACATTCCACTCTAATCTGCAACCTAAAAGCACAACTTGCAGCAAGGTTCTGTTTCCCTAGCAAGCAGAGTTGGCAACGTAGAAATGCTGCCACCTTAAGGCCGTTTCCTCAAACAGCAGCTTTAAATCCACTGCTAATGGTCACTGATATTCACAAGGACTGCAGGGCTGTAAATGACTCATGCCCTCAAAAACTGTCCTGGGGTAGGGAATGGCCAAAAAAATCCAAACGCGGCAAATTTTTCAAGAAGGAAATTTGAAGTTGTAAGTTTAGCTGAATCTTAAAAAAAAATGAAAAGGACATTGATCCACGCAAAACATCAGGAATTATTAGACGCATGCAAATCCAATCTACACAAACGTATCACCTCACACCAGTCAGAATGACCATCAGCAAAACGTCAACAAACAATAGATGTTGAAGAAGTTGTGGAGAATAGCGTAACCTCTCGGTCTAAGTGGGATGTAAACTGGTCACCGCCAATAATAGGAACAGAATGGCAGTGCGTTGAAAGGTAAAAATTGAGTCCCCATATGATCCAGAAGGCCCACTATTGGGCCTGTCACCTGTGAAAGCCAGAATCAAAAAGACACAGGATGGAACATCGTGTATTGCAGCAGTATTTACAATAGCCAAGACATGGAAGCAACAAAAATGTCCATCATCAGATGAATGGACGAAAAAGTGGTCCATGTACACAATGCAATATTAGACACAGAAAAGAATGAAACAATGCCGTTTGCAGCACCATAGACGAGGCTACACACAATCACACAACTTGAAGTAAGTCAGAAAGCGAGAGACACATATCCTATGATATCACGTATAGGTCTTATGTAAAAATTGATAGGAATGAACCTATTTCCACAGAGAAGGACACTCACGTGTTCAGAAAACAAGCTTGTGCTTAACCAAACGGAAAGGTGTGAGGAATGTATAACGGAGGATATTGGGTTTAACAGACATATGCTAATACTTATAAAATATATAATCATCAGACATACCGAATACCAAGAGAGGTCTACACAACATTCTGTAATAATCTCTACGGAACAGGATCCAAACATGAAAAGATATATGAATCAATGAAAGACATTCTGTACACCTAGAACAAACACAACATTGCAATCAAATTTGCTCTGAGAAAAATGAAAATTAAACTGAGAATATCAACAACAAATAAGTAGACATAGTTTCTGGGGGTTTGTCCTGGCACATTCCACTCTACTTTACAACCTACAAACAGGACTTCCAGGAAGGCTGTGTTGCCCTAGTAACCAGAGTTGGGAATATAGAAATGCTGCCCCCTTGTGGCCGTTTCCTGCAACAGCAGCTTTAAATGCAGAACTAATGGTCATGTGATATTCACAATTACTACAGGGCTGTAAAGGACACCTGCCCTCAAAAAATGTCCTGGTGCAGGTAATGGCCACAGGAATTCAGAACATGGCAAATTTTTCAAGGAAACAATTTGAAGAGGTGAGTTTCTCTGTTTTACTTTAAAAAAATGTAGATGAAAGCTCAATATCGGGAATTATTAGACGCATGCAAATCCAACCTACAAGAAGGTATCACCACCCAACACTCAAAATGCCATCAGTAAAAAGTCTACAAACAATAAATTCTGAAGGGGTTTTAGAGAACTGTGTACCCTCTAGTTGCTGGTGGGATGTACACTGGTAACAGCCAGTAGTGAGAACAGAATGGAGGTGCGTTGAAAGGGAAAAATTTGAACTACCATATGATCTAGTAGGCCCACTGCTGGGCCTAATCCCTGAGAAGACCAGAATCCAAAAGACACAGGCTGGCAATCCTGCACTGCATCAATATTTAGCATTGCCAAGACTTGGAAGTAACCAAAATGTCCATCCACAGATGAATGCACAAAGAAGAAGTGGTCCATGTACACAATGCAATATTCGCCATGGAAAAGGATGAAACACTGCTCTTTGCAGCACCATAGATGAGCCTAGAGATAATCACAGAACATGAGGTAAGTCGGAAAGCAGCCGACAAATAACCTGTGATATCACTCCTAGCTGTTACCTAACAACTGACACGTATGAACATATTTCCACAGAGAAAGACTCTCACAGACTTAGAAAACAAACTATGGTTATCTAAAAGGAAAGGTGGGAGGAATGGATACATTAAGATTAGGGTTACCGTACGTATGCAAATACATATTAAACACACGTATCAAAAAGACCGACCATATACCAAGGGAGGTCTACTGAACGCTCTGTAATAATTTACACGCGGGCTTGCCTGGTGGCACCGTGGTTAAGAATCCACCTGCCAATGCAGGGGACACAGGTTCGATCCCTGGTTCGGGAAGGTCCCACATGCAGCAGAGCAACTAAGCCCGTGCACCACAACTAATGAGCCTACGCTCTGGAGCCCATGAGCCATAACTACTGAGCCCATGCGCCACAACTACTGAAGCCCACACGCCTAGAGCCCGTGCTCCGCAACAAGAGAAGCCACTGCAGTGAGAAGCCGGTGCACCGCAACGGAGAGTAGCCCCCGCTCACCGCAACTGGAGAAAGCCCACATGCAGCAACGAAGATCCAACTCAGCCAAAAATAAATAAATAAATAAAATAAATTTATTTAAAAAAATAATAGTAATTTACATGGGAAGAGGATCTGTACATGAGTAGATATATATAATGTTCAATTGAACCTGATTGTGCACACCCAGAACAAACACTATTCTGCTCATTACCCCAATTTAAAAAATTAAAACCACGAACAACAATTAATGAGACATAAAGTTATTGGGGTTTTCCCTGGCACATCCCATTCTAATTTACAACCTAGGAACACAACTTTCAGGAAGGCTCTGCTGCCCTAGTAACCAGACTTGGGAATGGAGAAATGCTGCCGCCTTGTGGCCGTTTCCCACAACAGCAGCTTTAAACACAGGGCTAAGGGTCACTTGAGATTCACAGTAATTGTAGGGCCGTAAATGACACGTGTCCTCAAAACATGTCCTGGGGTAGGTAATGGCCAAGAAAGTTCACAACACGGAAAATTTTTCAAGAAAACAATTTGAAGAGGTAAGTGTTACTCACTCGGTTGTTTTAAAAAAAGAAGAACATGGATAAAAGCTCAATATCAGGAATTATTGGTTGGATGCAAATCCAAACTACAAAAAGATTTCACCACCCAATATTCAAAATGCCATCCGTAAAAAGTCTACAAACAATGCATGCTGACGGGTTGGGGGAGAAATGCATACCCACTATGCTGTTGGTTGGATGTAAACTGGTAACAGCTAATCATGAGAACAGAACGGAGCTGCGTTTAAAAGGTAAAAATTGAGCTACCATATCATGCGGCCGATCCCCTAATGGGCCTATACCCTAAGAAGACCAGAATGGGAAAGGCACAGACAGGCAAACATGCCCTGCAGCAATATTTACAATAGCCAAGCCATGCAAGCAAACAAAATGTCCATCAACAGATAAATGGACAAAGAAGAAGTGGTATACGTACCGAATGGAATAGTAGCCTCAGGAAAAAAATGAACAATGCCGTTTTCAGGACTACACATGAGCCTAGAAATAATCATAGTACGTTACGTAAGTCAAAAGGGAATGACAAATATCCTATGATATCATTTATACGTGTTATCCTAAGATTGCTCCCAATGAACATATTTCCACAGAAAAACACACTCACAGACTGATAAAACAAACTAATGGTTAACCAAAATGAAAGGTGGGAGGATGGATAAATTAGGATTATGGGGGTAGCATACATATACTAATGTATGTTAAATGTATATAAACATATAACATATAAACTATATGAATTATATAATCACCAATACATATAAAATATATCATGACAAAACACCTACCAAATACCAAGGGAGGTCTACTCAACATTCTGTAATAACGTACATGGTAACAGGATCCGAAGATGAACAGACATATGTATGAATCATTGACCAGATTCTGTACAGCCAGACAATCACAACACTCTAATCAAATTTCCTCCAATAAGAAATATAAATTAAATTTAAAAAACGAACATAAGTAAGGAGACATAAACTTCTGGGGGCTTGTCCCAGCACATTCCACTCTAATTTACAACCGAGGAACACGACATCCAGGAAGACTCTGTTGCCCTAGTAACAAGAGTTGAGAACGTAATAATGCTGCCGCCTTGTGGCTGTTTCCCACAACAGCAGCTTTAAACACAGTGCTAATGGTCGCTTAATAGTCACGAGGACTGCGGGGCTGTAAATGATACCTGCCCTCAAAAAATGTCTGGGGTAGGGAATAGGCAAGAAATTTCAACACATGACAAAGTTTTCAAGAAGTCAATATGAGAGGGAAGTTGTACTCACTCTTTAAAAAAAAAGGAAAAGAAAAAAAAAGACATGCCTAAAGCTCAGTATAAGGAATTATTAGCTGCATGCAAATCCCACGTCCACAAAGGTTTCAGCTCACACCAGTCAAATGACCATCAGCAAAAAGTCTACAAACTATAAATGCTGAAGAGGTTTTAGGGAACTGTGTACCTTCTAGCTGCTGATGGGGTGTAAAGTGCTAACAGCACTAATGAAAACTGAATGCAGCTGCTTTAAAAGGTAAAAATTGAGCTACCGTATGATGCGGCAGGGCACCTTCTGGGCCTATAACCTAAGACCACCAGAATCGGAAAGACAGAGGCAGGCAAATGTGCACTGCAGCAATATTGAAAGAGCCAAGACATGGAAGCAAAAAAAAGCTCCATAAACAGATGAATGGACAAAGAAGAAGTGGTATATGTACAGAATGGAATATTAGCCACGAAAAAAAATAAAAGAATGGCATATGCAGCACCACGGATGAGCCTAGAGATAATCACACAACGTGAAGTAAGTCAGATTGCGAAAGACAAATGTTCTACGATATCACTTATGTTATCTGAAAATTCATAAAAATGAACATATTTCCATAGGGAAAGACAATCTCAGATGGAGAAGACAAACTTATGGTTAAGCCAAAGAAAAGGTGTGAGGAATGGACAAATTAGGATATTGGGGTTAACAAACATATACTAATACATATAAAATATATCATCCCCAAAGACCTATGGAATACCAAGAGTGGTCTATTCAACACTCTACAATAACCTACATGGAAAAGGACACAAAGATCAATAGATATATGTATATGTGTACATGAACAAGATTCTGTGCAGCTAGAACAAAAGACATTTTAAAATCCAATTTGCTCTGATAAAAATGAAAACTTAAAGACACAAACAAGAATTAAGGAGGCTAAAACTTATGGGGGTTTGTCCTGACACATTCCACTCTAATCTGCAACCTAAAAGCACAACTTGCAGCAAGGTTCTGTTTCCCTAGCAAGCAGAGTTGGCAACGTAGAAATGCTGCCACCTTAAGGCCGTTTCCTCAAACAGCAGCTTTAAATCCACTGCTAATGGTCACTGATATTCACAAGGACTGCAGGGCTGTAAATGACTCATACCCTCAAAAACTGTCCTGGGGTAGGGAATGGCCAAAAAAATCCAAACGCGGCAAATTTTTCAAGAAGGAAATTTGAAGTTGTAAGTTTAGCTGAATCTTAAAAAAAAATGAAAAGGACATTGATCCACGCAAAACATCAGGAATTATTAGACGCATGCAAATCCAATCTACACAAACGTATCACCTCACACCAGTCAGAATGACCATCAGCAAAACGTCAACAAACAATAGATGTTGAAGAAGTTGTGGAGAATAGCGTAACCTCTCGGTCTAAGTGGGATGTAAACTGGTCACCGCCAATAATAGGAACAGAATGGCAGTGCGTTGAAAGGTAAAAATTGAGTCCCCATATGATCCGGAAGGCCCACTATTGGGCCTGTCACCTGTGAAAGCCAGAATCAAAAAGACACAGGATGGAACATCGTGTATTGCAGCAGTATTTACAATAGCCAAGACATGGAAGCAACAAAAATGTCCATCATCAGATGAATGGACGAAAAAGTGGTCCATGTACACAATGCAATATTAGACACAGAAAAGAATGAAACAATGCCGTTTGCAGCACCATAGACGAGGCTACACACAATCACACAACTTGAAGTAAGTCAGAAAGCGAGAGACACATATCCTATGATATCACGTATAGGTCTTATGTAAAAATTGATAGGAATGAACCTATTTCCACAGAGAAGGACACTCACGTGTTCAGAAAACAAGCTTGTGCTTAACCAAACGGAAAGGTGTGAGGAATGTATAACGGAGGATATTGGGTTTAACAGACATATGCTAATACTTATAAAATATATAATCATCAGACATACCGAATACCAAGAGAGGTCTACACAACATTCTGTAATAATCTCTACGGAACAGGATCCAAACATGAAAAGATATATGAATCAATGAAAGACATTCTGTACACCTAGAACAAACACAACATTGCAATCAAATTTGCTCTGAGAAAAATGAAAATTAAACTGAGAATATCAACAACAAATAAGTAGACATAGTTTCTGGGGGTTTGTCCTGGCACATTCCACTCTACTTTACAACCTACAAACAGGACTTCCAGGAAGGCTGTGTTGCCCTAGTAACCAGAGTTGGGAATATAGAAATGCTGCCCCCTTGTGGCCGTTTCCTGCAACAGCAGCTTTAAATGCAGAACTAATGGTCATGTGATATTCACAATTACTACAGGGCTGTAAAGGACACCTGCCCTCAAAAAATGTCCTGGTGCAGGTAATGGCCACAGGAATTCAGAACATGGCAAATTTTTCAAGGAAACAATTTGAAGAGGTGAGTTTCTCTGTTTTACTTAAAAAAAATGTAGATGAAAGCTCAATATCGGGAATTATTAGACGCATGCAAATCCAACCTACAAGAAGGTATCACCACCCAACATTCAAAATGCCATCAGTAAAAAGTCTACAAACAATAAATTCTGAAGGGGTTTTAGAGAACTGTGTACCCTCTAGTTGCTGGTGGGATGTAAACTGGTAACAGCCAGTAGTGAGAACAGAATGGGGGTGCGTTGAAAGGGAAAAATTTGAACTACCATATGATCTAGTAGGCCCACTGCTGGGCCTAATCCCTGAGAAGACCAGAATCCAAAAGACACAGGCTGGCAATCCTGCACTGCATCAATATTTAGCATTGCCAAGACTTGGAAGTAACCAAAATGTCCATCCACAGATGAATGCACAAAGAAGAAGTGGTCCATGTACACAATGCAATATTCGCCATGGAAAAGGATGAAACACTGCTCTTTGCAGCACCATAGATGAGCCTAGAGATAATCACAGAACATGAGGTAAGTCGGAAAGCAGCCGACAAATAACCTGTGATATCACTCCTAGCTGTTACCTAACAACTGACACGTATGAACATATTTCCACAGAGAAAGACTCTCACAGACTTAGAAAACAAACTATGGTTATCTAAAAGGAAAGGTGGGAGGAATGGATACATTAAGATTAGGGTTACCGTACGTATACAAATACATATTAAACACACGTATCAAAAAGACCGACCATATACCAAGGGAGGTCTACTGAACGCTCTGTAATAATTTACACGCGGGCTTGCCTGGTGGCACCGTGGTTAAGAATCCACCTGCCAATGCAGGGGACACAGGTTCGATCCCTGGTTCGGGAAGGTCCCACATGCAGCAGAGCAACTAAGCCCGTGCACCACAACTAATGAGCCTACGCTCTGGAGCCCATGAGCCATAACTACTGAGCCCATGCGCCACAACTACTGAAGCCCACACGCCTAGAGCCCGTGCTCCGCAACAAGAGAAGCCACTGCAGTGAGAAGCCGGTGCACCGCAACGGAGAGTAGCCCCCGCTCACCGCAACTGGAGAAAGCCCACATGCAGCAACGAAGATCCAACTCAGCCAAAAATAAATAAATAAATAAAATAAATTTATTTAAAAAAATAATAGTAATTTACATGGGAAGAGGATCTGTACATGAGTAGATATATATAATGTTCAATTGAACCTGATTGTGCACACCCAGAACAAACACTATTCTGCTCATTACCCCAATTTAAAAAATTAAAACCACGAACAACAATTAATGAGACATAAAGTTATTGGGGTTTTCCCTGGCACATCCCATTCTAATTTACAACCTAGGAACACAACTTTCAGGAAGGCTCTGCTGCCCTAGTAACCAGACTTGGGAATGGAGAAATGCTGCCGCCTTGTGGCCGTTTCCCACAACAGCAGCTTTAAACACAGGGCTAAGGGTCACTTGAGATTCACAGTAATTGTAGGGCCGTAAATGACACGTGTCCTCAAAACATGTCCTGGGGTAGGTAATGGCCAAGAAAGTTCACAACACGGAAAATTTTTCAAGAAAACAATTTGAAGAGGTAAGTGTTACTCACTCGGTTGTTTTAAAAAAAGAAGAACATGGATAAAAGCTCAATATCAGGAATTATTGGTTGGATGCAAATCCAAACTACAAAAAGATTTCACCACCCAATATTCAAAATGCCATCCGTAAAAAGTCTACAAACAATGCATGCTGACGGGTTGGGGGAGAAATGCATACCCACTATGCTGTTGGTTGGATGTAAACTGGTAACAGCTAATCATGAGAACAGAACGGAGCTGCGTTTAAAAGGTAAAAATTGAGCTACCATATCATGCGGCCGATCCCCTAATGGGCCTATACCCTAAGAAGACCAGAATGGGAAAGGCACAGACAGGCAAACATGCCCTGCAGCAATATTTACAATAGCCAAGCCATGCAAGCAAACAAAATGTCCATCAACAGATAAATGGACAAAGAAGAAGTGGTATACGTACCGAATGGAATAGTAGCCTCAGGAAAAAAATGAACAATGCCGTTTTCAGGACTACACATGAGCCTAGAAATAATCATAGTACGTTACGTAAGTCAAAAGGGAATGACAAATATCCTATGATATCATTTATACGTGTTATCCTAAGATTGCTCCCAATGAACATATTTCCACAGAAAAACACACTCACAGACTGATAAAACAAACTAATGGTTAACCAAAATGAAAGGTGGGAGGATGGATAAATTAGGATTATGGGGGTAGCATACATATACTAATGTATGTTAAATGTATATAAACATATAACATATAAACTATATGAATTATATAATCACCAATACATATAAAATATATCATGACAAAACACCTACCAAATACCAAGGGAGGTCTACTCAACATTCTGTAATAACGTACATGGTAACAGGATCCGAAGATGAACAGACATATGTATGAATCATTGACCAGATTCTGTACAGCCAGACAATCACAACACTCTAATCAAATTTCCTCCAATAAGAAATATAAATTAAATTTAAAAAACGAACATAAGTAAGGAGACATAAACTTCTGGGGGCTTGTCCCAGCACATTCCACTCTAATTTACAACCGAGGAACACGACATCCAGGAAGACTCTGTTGCCCTAGTAACAAGAGTTGAGAACGTAATAATGCTGCCGCCTTGTGGCTGTTTCCCACAACAGCAGCTTTAAACACAGTGCTAATGGTCGCTTAATAGTCACGAGGACTGCGGGGCTGTAAATGATACCTGCCCTCAAAAAATGTCTGGGGTAGGGAATAGGCAAGAAATTTCAACACATGACAAAGTTTTCAAGAAGTCAATATGAGAGGGAAGTTGTACTCACTCTTTAAAAAAAAAGGAAAAGAAAAAAAAAGACATGCCTAAAGCTCAGTATAAGGAATTATTAGCTGCATGCAAATCCCACGTCCACAAAGGTTTCAGCTCACACCAGTCAAATGACCATCAGCAAAAAGTCTACAAACTATAAATGCTGAAGAGGTTTTAGGGAACTGTGTACCTTCTAGCTGCTGATGGGGTGTAAAGTGCTAACAGCACTAATGAAAACTGAATGCAGCTGCTTTAAAAGGTAAAAATTGAGCTACCGTATGATGCGGCAGGGCACCTTCTGGGCCTATAACCTAAGACCACCAGAATCGGAAAGACAGAGGCAGGCAAATGTGCACTGCAGCAATATTGAAAGAGCCAAGACATGGAAGCAAAAAAAAGCTCCATAAACAGATGAATGGACAAAGAAGAAGTGGTATATGTACAGAATGGAATATTAGCCACGAAAAAAAATAAAAGAATGGCATATGCAGCACCACGGATGAGCCTAGAGATAATCACACAACGTGAAGTAAGTCAGATTGCGAAAGACAAATGTTCTACGATATCACTTATGTTATCTGAAAATTCATAAAAATGAACATATTTCCATAGGGAAAGACAATCTCAGATGGAGAAGACAAACTTATGGTTAAGCCAAAGAAAAGGTGTGAGGAATGGACAAATTAGGATATTGGGGTTAACAAACATATACTAATACATATAAAATATATCATCCCCAAAGACCTATGGAATACCAAGAGTGGTCTATTCAACACTCTACAATAACCTACATGGAAAAGGACACAAAGATCAATAGATATATGTATATGTGTACATGAACAAGATTCTGTGCAGCTAGAACAAAAGACATTTTAAAATCCAATTTGCTCTGATAAAAATGAAAACTTAAAGACACAAACAAGAATTAAGGAGGCTAAAACTTATGGGGGTTTGTCCTGACACATTCCACTCTAATCTGCAACCTAAAAGCACAACTTGCAGCAAGGTTCTGTTTCCCTAGCAAGCAGAGTTGGCAACGTAGAAATGCTGCCACCTTAAGGCCGTTTCCTCAAACAGCAGCTTTAAATCCACTGCTAATGGTCACTAATATTCACAAGGACTGCAGGGCTGTAAATGACTCATGCCCTCAAAAACTGTCCTGGGGTAGGGAATGGCCAAAAAAATCCAAACGCGGCAAATTTTTCAAGAAGGAAATTTGAAGTTGTAAGTTTAGCTGAATCTTAAAAAAAAATGAAAAGGACATTGATCCACGCAAAACATCAGGAATTATTAGACGCATGCAAATCCAATCTACACAAACGTATCACCTCACACCAGTCAGAATGACCATCAGCAAAACGTCAACAAACAATAGATGTTGAAGAAGTTGTGGAGAATAGCGTAACCTCTCGGTCTAAGTGGGATGTAAACTGGTCACCGCCAATAATAGGAACAGAATGGCAGTGCGTTGAAAGGTAAAAATTGAGTCCCCATATGATCCGGAAGGCCCACTATTGGGCCTGTCACCTGTGAAAGCCAGCATCAAAAAGACACAGGATGGAACATCGTGTATTGCAGCAGTATTTACAATAGCCAAGACATGGAAGCAACAAAAATGTCCATCATCAGATGAATGGACGAAAAAGTGGTCCATGTACACAATGCAATATTAGACACAGAAAAGAATGAAACAATGCCGTTTGCAGCACCATAGACGAGGCTACACACAACCACACAACTTGAAGTAAGTCAGAAAGCGAGAGACACATATCCTATGATATCACGTATAGGTCTTATGTAAAAATTGATAGGAATGAACCTATTTCCACAGAGAAGGACACTCACGTGTTCAGAAAACAAGCTTGTGCTTAACCAAACGGAAAGGTGTGAGGAATGTATAACGGAGGATATTGGGTTTAACAGACATATGCTAATACTTATAAAATATATAATCATCAGACATACCGAATACCAAGAGAGGTCTACACAACATTCTGTAATAATCTCTACGGAACAGGATCCAAACATGAAAAGATATATGAATCAATGAAAGGCATTCTGTACACCTAGAACAAACACAACATTGCAATCAAATTTGCTCTGAGAAAAATGAAAATTAAACTGAGAATATCAACAACAAATAAGTAGACATAGTTTCTGGGGGTTTGTCCTGGCACATTCCACTCTACTTTACAACCTACAAACAGGACTTCCAGGAAGGCTGTGTTGCCCTAGTAACCAGAGTTGGGAATATAGAAATGCTGCCCCCTTGTGGCCGTTTCCTGCAACAGCAGCTTTAAATGCAGAACTAATGGTCATGTGATATTCACAATTACTACAGGGCTGTAAAGGACACCTGCCCTCAAAAAATGTCCTGGTGCAGGTAATGGCCACAGGAATTCAGAACATGGCAAATTTTTCAAGGAAACAATTTGAAGAGGTGAGTTTCTCTGTTTTACTTAAAAAAAATGTAGATGAAAGCTCAATATCGGGAATTATTAGACGCATGCAAATCCAACCTACAAGAAGGTATCACCACCCAACATTCAAAATGCCATCAGTAAAAAGTCTACAAACAATAAATTCTGAAGGGGTTTTAGAGAACTGTGTACCCTCTAGTTGCTGGTGGGATGTACACTGGTAACAGCCAGTAGTGAGAACAGAATGGGGGTGCGTTGAAAGGGAAAAATTTGAACTACCATATGATCTAGTAGGCCCACTGCTGGGCCTAATCCCTGAGAAGACCAGAATCCAAAAGACACAGGCTGGCAATCCTGCACTGCATCAATATTTAGCATTGCCAAGACTTGGAAGTAACCAAAATGTCCATCCACAGATGAATGCCCAAAGAAGAAGTGGTCCATGTACACAATGCAATATTCGCCATGGAAAAGGATGAAACACTGCTCTTTGCAGCACCATAGATGAGCCTAGAGATAATCACAGAACATGAGGTAAGTCGGAAAGCAGCCGACAAATAACCTGTGATATCACTCCTAGCTGTTACCTAACAACTGACATGTATGAACATATTTCCACAGAGAAAGACTCTCACAGACTTAGAAAACAAACTATGGTTATCTAAAAGGAAAGGTGGGAG
The DNA here is from genome assembly GCF_028564815.1 of Eubalaena glacialis. Taxonomy (NCBI): domain Eukaryota; kingdom Metazoa; phylum Chordata; class Mammalia; order Artiodactyla; family Balaenidae; genus Eubalaena; species Eubalaena glacialis. The sequence goes on along the minus strand of NC_083722.1, from coordinate 129,839,525 downwards.
GAATGGATACATTAAGATTAGGGTTACCGTACGTATACAAATACATATTAAACACACGTATCAAAAAGACCGACCATATACCAAGGGAGGTCTACTGAACGCTCTGTAATAATTTACACGCGGGCTTGCCTGGTGACACCGTGGTTAAGAATCCACCTGCCAATGCAGGGGACACAGGTTCGATCCCTGGTTCGGGAAGGTCCCACATGCAGCAGAGCAACTAAGCCCGTGCACCACAACTAATGAGCCTACGCTCTGGAGCCCATGAGCCATAACTACTGAGCCCATGCGCCACAACTACTGAAGCCCACACGCCTAGAGCCCGTGCTCCGCAACAAGAGAAGCCACTGCAGTGAGAAGCCGGTGCACCGCAACGGAGAGTAGCCCCCGCTCACCGCAACTGGAGAAAGCCCACATGCAGCAACGAAGATCCAACTCAGCCAAAAATAAATAAATAAATAAAATAAATTTATTTAAAAAAATAATAGTAATTTACATGGGAAGAGGATCTGTACATGAGTAGATATATATAATGTTCAATTGAACCTGATTGTGCACACCCAGAACAAACACTATTCTGCTCATTACCCCAATTTAAAAAATTAAAACCACGAACAACAATTAATGAGACATAAAGTTATTGGGGTTTTCCCTGGCACATCCCATTCTAATTTACAACCTAGGAACACAACTTTCAGGAAGGCTCTGCTGCCCTAGTAACCAGACTTGGGAATGGAGAAATGCTGCCGCCTTGTGGCCGTTTCCCACAACAGCAGCTTTAAACACAGGGCTAAGGGTCACTTGAGATTCACAGTAATTGTAGGGCCGTAAATGACACGTGTCCTCAAAACATGTCCTGGGGTAGGTAATGGCCAAGAAAGTTCACAACACGGAAAATTTTTCAAGAAAACAATTTGAAGAGGTAAGTGTTACTCACTCGGTTGTTTTAAAAAAAGAAGAACATGGATAAAAGCTCAATATCAGGAATTATTGGTTGGATGCAAATCCAAACTACAAAAAGATTTCACCACCCAATATTCAAAATGCCATCCGTAAAAAGTCTACAAACAATGCATGCTGACGGGTTGGGGGAGAAATGCATACCCACTATGCTGTTGGTTGGATGTAAACTGGTAACAGCTAATCATGAGAACAGAACGGAGCTGCGTTTAAAAGGTAAAAATTGAGCTACCATATCATGCGGCCGATCCCCTAATGGGCCTATACCCTAAGAAGACCAGAATGGGAAAGGCACAGACAGGCAAACATGCCCTGCAGCAATATTTACAATAGCCAAGCCATGCAAGCAAACAAAATGTCCATCAACAGATAAATGGACAAAGAAGAAGTGGTATACGTACCGAATGGAATAGTAGCCTCAGGAAAAAAATGAACAATGCCGTTTTCAGGACTACACATGAGCCTAGAAATAATCATAGTACGTTACATAAGTCAAAAGGGAATGACAAATATCCTATGATATCATTTATACGTGTTATCCTAAGATTGCTCCCAATGAACATATTTCCACAGAAAAACACACTCACAGACTGATAAAACAAACTAATGGTTAACCAAAATGAAAGGTGGGAGGATGGATAAATTAGGATTATGGGGGTAGCATACATATACTAATGTATGTTAAATGTATATAAACATATAACATATAAACTATATGAATTATATAATCACCAATACATATAAAATATATCATGACAAAACACCTACCAAATACCAAGGGAGGTCTACTCAACATTCTGTAATAACGTACATGGTAACAGGATCCGAAGATGAACAGACATATGTATGAATCATTGACCAGATTCTGTACAGCCAGACAATCACAACACTCTAATCAAATTTCCTCCAATAAGAAATATAAATTAAATTTAAAAAACGAACATAAGTAAGGAGACATAAACTTCTGGGGGCTTGTCCCAGCACATTCCACTCTAATTTACAACCGAGGAACACGACATCCAGGAAGACTCTGTTGCCCTAGTAACAAGAGTTGAGAACGTAATAATGCTGCCGCCTTGTGGCTGTTTCCCACAACAGCAGCTTTAAACACAGTGCTAATGGTCGCTTAATAGTCACGAGGACTGCGGGGCTGTAAATGATACCTGCCCTCAAAAAATGTCCTGGGGTAGGGAATAGGCAAGAAATTTCAACACATGACAAAGTTTTCAAGAAGTCAATATGAGAGGGAAGTTGTACTCACTCTTTAAAAAAAAAGGAAAAGAAAAAAAAGACATGCCTAAAGCTCAGTATAAGGAATTATTAGCTGCATGCAAATCCCACGTCCACAAAGGTTTCAGCTCACACCAGTCAAATGACCATCAGCAAAAAGTCTACAAACTATAAATGCTGAAGAGGTTTTAGGGAACTGTGTACCTTCTAGCTGCTGATGGGGTGTAAAGTGCTAACAGCACTAATGAAAACTGAATGCAGCTGCTTTAAAAGGTAAAAATTGAGCTACCGTATGATGCGGCAGGGCACCTTCTGGGCCTATAACCTAAGACCACCAGAATCGGAAAGACAGAGGCAGGCAAATGTGCACTGCAGCAATATTGAAAGAGCCAAGACATGGAAGCAAAAAAAAGCTCCATAAACAGATGAATGGACAAAGAAGAAGTGGTATATGTACAGAATGGAATATTAGCCACGAAAAAAAATAAAAGAATGGCACATGCAGCACCACGGATGAGCCTAGAGATAATCACACAACATGAAGTAAGTCAGATTGCGAAAGACAAATGTTCTACGATATCACTTATGTTATCTGAAAATTCATAAAAATGAACATATTTCCATAGGGAAAGACGATCTCAGATGAGGAAGACAAACTTATGGTTAAGCCAAAGAAAAGGTGTGAGGAATGGACAAATTAGGATATTGGGGTTAACAAACATATACTAATACATATAAAATATATCATCCCCAAAGACCTATGGAATACCAAGAGTGGTCTATTCAACACTCTACAATAACCTACATGGAAAAGGACACAAAGATCAATAGATATATGTATATGTGTACATGAACAAGATTCTGTGCAGCTAGAACAAAAGACATTTTAAAATCCAATTTGCTCTGATAAAAATGAAAACTTAAAGACACAAACAAGAATTAAGGAGGCTAAAACTTATGGGGGTTAGTCCTGACACATTCCACTCTAATCTGCAACCTAAAAGCACAACTTGCAGCAAGGTTCTGTTTCCCTAGCAAGCAGAGTTGCCAACGTAGAAATGCTGCCACCTTAAGGCCGTTTCCTCAAACAGCAGCTTTAAATCCACTGCTAATGGTCACTAATATTCACAAGGACTGCAGGGCTGTAAATGACTCATGCCCTCAAAAACTGTCCTGGGGTAGGGAATGGCCAAAAAAATCCAAACGCGGCAAATTTTTCAAGAAGGAAATTTGAAGTTGTAAGTTTAGCTGAATCTTAAAAAAAAATGAAAAGGACATTGATACACGCAAAACATCAGGAATTATTAGACGCATGCAAATCCAATCTACACAAACGTATCACCTCACACCAGTCAGAATGACCATCAGCAAAACGTCAACAAACAATAGATGTTGAAGAAGTTGTGGAGAATAGCGTAACCTCTCGGTCTAAGTGGGATGTAAACTGGTAACCGCCAATAATAGGAACAGAATGGCAGTGCGTTGAAAGGTAAAAATTGAGTCCCCATATGATCCGGAAGGCCCACTATTGGGCCTGTCACCTGTGAAAGCCAGAATCAAAAAGACACAGGATGGAACATCGTGTATTGCAGCAGTATTTACAATAGCCAAGACATGGAAGCAACAAAAATGTCCATCATCAGATGAATGGACGAAAAAGTGGTCCATGTACACAATGCAATATTAGACACAGAAAAGAATGAAACAATGCCGTTTGCAGCACCATAGACGAGGCTACACACAATCACACAACTTGAAGTAAGTCAGAAAGCGAGAGACACATATCCTATGATATCACATATAGGTCTTATGTAAAAATTGATAGGAATGAACCTATTTCCACAGAGAAGGACACTCACGTGTTCAGAAAACAAGCTTGTGCTTAACCAAACGGAAAGGTGTGAGGAATGTATAACGGAGGATATTGGGTTTAACAGACATATGCTAATACTTATAAAATATATAATCATCAGACATACCGAATACCAAGAGAGGTCTACACAACATTCTGTAATAATCTCTACGGAACAGGATCCAAACATGAAAAGATATATGAATCAATGAAAGACATTCTGTACACCTAGAACAAACACAACATTGCAATCAAATTTGCTCTGAGAAAAATGAAAATTAAACTGAGAATATCAACAACAAATAAGTAGACATAGTTTCTGGGGGTTTGTCCTGGCACATTCCACTCTACTTTACAACCTACAAACAGGACTTCCAGGAAGGCTGTGTTGCCCTAGTAACCAGAGTTGGGAATATAGAAATGCTGCCCCCTTGTGGCCGTTTCCTGCAACAGCAGCTTTAAATGCAGAACTAATGGTCATGTGATATTCACAATTACTACAGGGCTGTAAAGGACACCTGCCCTCAAAAAATGTCCTGGTGCAGGTAATGGCCACAGGAATTCAGAACATGGCAAATTTTTCAAGGAAACAATTTGAAGAGGTGAGTTTCTCTGTTTTACTTAAAAAAAATGTAGATGAAAGCTCAATATCGGGAATTATTAGACGCATGCAAATCCAACCTACAAGAAGGTATCACCACCCAACATTCAAAATGCCATCAGTAAAAAGTCTACAAACAATAAATTCTGAAGGGGTTTTAGAGAACTGTGTACCCTCTAGTTGCTGGTGGGATGTAAACTGGTAACAGCCAGTAGTGAGAACAGAATGGGGGTGCGTTGAAAGGGAAAAATTTGAACTACCATATGATCTAGTAGGCCCACTGCTGGGCCTAATCCCTGAGAAGACCAGAATCCAAAAGACACAGGCTGGCAATCCTGCACTGCATCAATATTTAGCATTGCCAAGACTTGGAAGTAACCAAAATGTCCATCCACAGATGAATGCACAAAGAAGAAGTGGTCCATGTACACAATGCAATATTCGCCATGGAAAAGGATGAAACACTGCTCTTTGCAGCACCATAGATGAGCCTAGAGATAATCACAGAACATGAGGTAAGTCGGAAAGCAGCCGACAAATAACCTGTGATATCACTCCTAGCTGTTACCTAACAACTGACACGTATGAACATATTTCCACAGAGAAAGACTCTCACAGACTTAGAAAACAAACTATGGTTATCTAAAAGGAAAGGTGGGAGGAATGGATACATTAAGATTAGGGTTACCGTACGTATACAAATACATATTAAACACACGTATCAAAAAGACCGACCATATACCAAGGGAGGTCTACTGAACGCTCTGTAATAATTTACACGCGGGCTTGCCTGGTGGCACCGTGGTTAAGAATCCACCTGCCAATGCAGGGGACACAGGTTCGATCCCTGGTTCGGGAAGGTCCCACATGCAGCAGAGCAACTAAGCCCGTGCACCACAACTAATGAGCCTACGCTCTGGAGCCCATGAGCCATAACTACTGAGCCCATGCGCCACAACTACTGAAGCCCACACGCCTAGAGCCCGTGCTCCGCAACAAGAGAAGCCACTGCAGTGAGAAGCCGGTGCACCGCAACGGAGAGTAGCCCCCGCTCACCGCAACTGGAGAAAGCCCACATGCAGCAACGAAGATCCAACTCAGCCAAAAATAAATAAATAAATAAAATAAATTTATTTAAAAAAATAATAGTAATTTACATGGGAAGAGGATCTGTACATGAGTAGTTATATATAATGTTCAATTGAACCTGATTGTGCACACCCAGAACAAACACTATTCTGCTCATTACCCCAATTTAAAAAATTAAAACCACGAACAACAATTAATGAGACATAAAGTTATTGGGGTTTTCCCTGGCACATCCCATTCTAATTTACAACCTAGGAACACAACTTTCAGGAAGGCTCTGCTGCCCTAGTAACCAGACTTGGGAATGGAGAAATGCTGCCGCCTTGTGGCCGTTTCCCACAACAGCAGCTTTAAACACAGGGCTAAGGGTCACTTGAGATTCACAGTAATTGTAGGGCCGTAAATGACACGTGTCCTCAAAACATGTCCTGGGGTAGGTAATGGCCAAGAAAGTTCACAACACGGAAAATTTTTCAAGAAAACAATTTGAAGAGGTAAGTGTTACTCACTCGGTTGTTTTAAAAAAAGAAGAACATGGATAAACGCTCAATATCAGGAATTATTGGTTGGATGCAAATCCAAACTACAAAAAGATTTCACCACCCAATATTCAAAATGCCATCCGTAAAAAGTCTACAAACAATGCATGCTGACGGGTTGGGGGAGAAATGCATACCCACTATGCTGTTGGTTGGATGTAAACTGGTAACAGCTAATCATGAGAACAGAACGGAGCTGCGTTTAAAAGGTAAAAATTGAGCTACCATATCATGCGGCCGATCCCCTAATGGGCCTATACCCTAAGAAGACCAGAATGGGAAAGGCACAGACAGGCAAACATGCCCTGCAGCAATATTTACAATAGCCAAGCCATGCAAGCAAACAAAATGTCCATCAACAGATAAATGGACAAAGAAGAAGTGGTATACGTACCGAATGGAATAGTAGCCTCAGGAAAAAAATGAACAATGCCGTTTTCAGGACTACACATGAGCCTAGAAATAATCATAGTACGTTACGTAAGTCAAAAGGGAATGACAAATATCCTATGATATCATTTATACGTGTTATCCTAAGATTGCTCCCAATGAACATATTTCCACAGAAAAACACACTCACAGACTGATAAAACAAACTAATGGTTAACCAAAATGAAAGGTGGGAGGATGGATAAATTAGGATTATGGGGGTAGCATACATATACTAATGTATGTTAAATGTATATAAACATATAACATATAAACTATATGAATTATATAATCCCCAATACATATAAAATATATCATGACAAAACACCTACCAAATACCAAGGGAGGTCTACTCAACATTCTGTAATAACGTACATGGTAACAGGATCCGAAGATGAACAGACATATGTATGAATCATTGACCAGATTCTGTACAGCCAGACAATCACAACACTCTAATCAAATTTCCTCCAATAAGAAATATAAATTAAATTTAAAAAACGAACATAAGTAAGGAGACATAAACTTCTGGGGGCTTGTCCCAGCACATTCCACTCTAATTTACAACCGAGGAACACGACATCCAGGAAGACTCTGTTGCCCTAGTAACAAGAGTTGAGAACGTAATAATGCTGCCGCCTTGTGGCTGTTTCCCACAACAGCAGCTTTAAACACAGTGCTAATGGTCGCTTAATAGTCACGAGGACTGCGGGGCTGTAAATGATACCTGCCCTCAAAAAATGTCCTGGGGTAGGGAATAGGCAAGAAATTTCAACACATGACAAAGTTTTCAAGAAGTCAATATGAGAGGGAAGTTGTACTCACTCTTTAAAAAAAAAGGAAAAGAAAAAAAAAGACATGCCTAAAGCTCAGTATACGGAATTATTACCTGCAGGCAAATCCCACGTCCACAAAGGTTTCAGCTCACACCAGTCAAATGACCATCAGCAAAAAGTCTACAAACTATAAATGCTGAAGAGGTTTTAGGGAACTGTGTACCTTCTAGCTGCTGATGGGGTGTAAAGTGCTAACAGCACTAATGAAAACTGAATGCAGCTGCTTTAAAAGGTAAAAATTGAGCTACCGTATGATGCGGCAGGGCACCTTCTGGGCCTATAACCTAAGACCACCAGAATCGGAAAGACAGAGGCAGGCAAATGTGCACTGCAGCAATATTGAAAGAGCCAAGACATGGAAGCAAAAAAAAGCTCCATAAACAGATGAATGGACAAAGAAGAAGTGGTATATGTACAGAATGGAATATTAGCCACGAAAAAAAATAAAAGAATGGCACATGCAGCACCACGGATGAGCCTAGAGATAATCACACAACGTGAAGTAAGTCAGATTGCGAAAGACAAATGTTCTACAATATCACTTATGTTATCTGAAAATTCATAAAAATGAACATATTTCCATAGGGAAAGACAATCTCAGATGGAGAAGACAAACTTATGGTTAAGCCAAAGAAAAGGTGTGAGGAATGGACAAATTAGGATATTGGGGTTAACAAACATATACTAATACATATAAAATATATCATCCCCAAAGACCTATGGAATACCAAGAGTGGTCTATTCAACACTCTACAATAACCTACATGGAAAAGGACACAAAGATCAATAGATATATGTATATGTGTACATGAACAAGATTCTGTGCAGCTAGAACAAAAGACATTTTAAAATCCAATTTGCTCTGATAAAAATGAAAACTTAAAGACACAAACAAGAATTAAGGAGGCTAAAACTTATGGGGGTTTGTCCTGACACATTCCACTCTAATCTGCAACCTAAAAGCACAACTTGCAGCAAGGTTCTGTTTCCCTAGCAAGCAGAGTTGGCAACGTAGAAATGCTGCCACCTTAAGGCCGTTTCCTCAAACAGCAGCTTTAAATCCACTGCTAATGGTCACTAATATTCACAAGGACTGCAGGGCTGTAAATGACTCATGCCCTCAAAAACTGTCCTGGGGTAGGGAATGGCCAAAAAAATCCAAACGCGGCAAATTTTTCAAGAAGGAAATCTGAAGTTGTAAGTTTAGCTGAATCTTAAAAAAAAATGAAAAGGACATTGATACACGCAAAACATCAGGAATTATTAGACGCATGCAAATCCAATCTACACAAACGTATCACCTCACACCAGTCAGAATGACCATCAGCAAAACGTCAACAAACAATAGATGTTGAAGAAGTTGTGGAGAATAGCGTAACCTCTCGGTCTAAGTGGGATGTAAACTGGTCACCGCCAATAATAGGAACAGAATGGCAGTGCGTTGAAAGGTAAAAATTGAGTCCCCATATGATCCGGAAGGCCCACTATTGGGCCTGTCACCTGTGAAAGCCAGCATCAAAAAGACACAGGATGGAACATCGTGTATTGCAGCAGTATTTACAATAGCCAAGACATGGAAGCAACAAAAATGTCCATCATCAGATGAATGGACGAAAAAGTGGTCCATGTACACAATGCAATATTAGACACAGAAAAGAATGAAACAATGCCGTTTGCAGCACCATAGACGAGGCTACACACAATCACACAACTTGAAGTAAGTCAGAAAGCGAGAGACACATATCCTATGATATCACGTATAGGTCTTATGTAAAAATTGATAGGAATGAACCTATTTCCACAGAGAAGGACACTCACGTGTTCAGAAAACAAGCTTGTGCTTAACCAAACGGAAAGGTGTGAGGAATGTATAACGGAGGATATTGGGTTTAACAGACATATGCTAATACTTATAAAATATATAATCATCAGACATACCGAATACCAAGAGAGGTCTACACAACATTCTGTAATAATCTCTACGGAACAGGATCCAAACATGAAAAGATATATGAATCAATGAAAGACATTCTGTACACCTAGAACAAACACAACATTGCAATCAAATTTGCTCTGAGAAAAATGAAAATTAAACTGAGAATATCAACAACAAATAAGTAGACATAGTTTCTGGGGGTTTGTCCTGGCACATTCCACTCTACTTTACAACCTACAAACAGGACTTCCAGGAAGGCTGTGTTGCCCTAGTAACCAGAGTTGGGAATATAGAAATGCTGCCCCCTTGTGGCCGTTTCCTGCAACAGCAGCTTTAAATGCAGAATTAATGGTCATGTGATATTCACAATTACTACAGGGCTGTAAAGGACACCTGCCCTCAAAAAATGTCCTGGTGCAGGTAATGGCCACAGGAATTCAGAACATGGCAAATTTTTCAAGGAAACAATTTGAAGAGGTGAGTTTCTCTGTTTTACTTAAAAAAAATGTAGATGAAAGCTCAATATCGGGAATTATTAGACGCATGCAAATCCAACCTACAAGAAGGTATCACCACCCAACATTCAAAATGCCATCAGTAAAAAGTCTACAAACAATAAATTCTGAAGGGGTTTTAGAGAACTGTGTACCCTCTAGTTGCTGGTGGGATGTAAACTGGTAACAGCCAGTAGTGAGAACAGAATGGGGGTGCGTTGAAAGGGAAAAATTTGAACTACCATATGATCTAGTAGGCCCACTGCTGGGCCTAATCCCTGAGAAGACCAGAATCCAAAAGACACAGGCTGGCAATCCTGCACTGCATCAATATTTAGCATTGCCAAGACTTGGAAGTAACCAAAATGTCCATCCACAGATGAATGCACAAAGAAGAAGTGGTCCATGTACACAATGCAATATTCGCCATGGAAAAGGATGAAACACTGCTCTTTGCAGCACCATAGATGAGCCTAGAGATAATCACAGAACATGAGGTAAGTCGGAAAGCAGCCGACAAATAACCTGTGATATCACTCCTAGCTGTTACCTAACAACTGACACGTATGAACATATTTCCACAGAGAAAGACTCTCACAGACTTAGAAAACAAACTATGGTTATCTAAAAGGAAAGGTGGGAGGAATGGATACATTAAGATTAGGGTTACCGTACGTATACAAATACATATTAAACACACGTATCAAAAAGACCGACCATATACCAAGGGAGGTCTACTGAACGCTCTGTAATAATTTACACGCGGGCTTGCCTGGTGGCACCGTGGTTAAGAATCCACCTGCCAATGCAGGGGACACAGGTTCGATCCCTGGTTCGGGAAGGTCCCACATGCAGCAGAGCAACTAAGCCCGTGCACCACAACTAATGAGCCTACGCTCTGGAGCCCATGAGCCATAACTACTGAGCCCATGCGCCACAACTACTGAAGCCCACACGCCTAGAGCCCGTGCTCCGCAACAAGAGAAGCCACTGCAGTGAGAAGCCGGTGCACCGCAACGGAGAGTAGCCCCCGCTCACCGCAACTGGAGAAAGCCCACATGCAGCAACGAAGATCCAACTCAGCCAAAAATAAATAAATAAATAAAATAAATTTATTTAAAAAAATAATAGTAATTTACATGGGAAGAGGATCTGTACATGAGTAGTTATATATAATGTTCAATTGAACCTGATTGTGCACACCCAGAACAAACACTATTCTGCTCATTACCCCAATTTAAAAAATTAAAACCACGAACAACAATTAATGAGACATAAAGTTATTGGGGTTTTCCCTGGCACATCCCATTCTAATTTACAACCTAGGAACACAACTTTCAGGAAGGCTCTGCTGCCCTAGTAACCAGACTTGGGAATGGAGAAATGCTGCCGCCTTGTGGCCGTTTCCCACAACAGCAGCTTTAAACACAGGGCTAAGGGTCACTTGAGATTCACAGTAATTGTAGGGCCGTAAATGACACGTGTCCTCAAAACATGTCCTGGGGTAGGTAATGGCCAAGAAAGTTCACAACACGGAAAATTTTTCAAGAAAACAATTTGAAGAGGTAAGTGTTACTCACTCGGTTGTTTTAAAAAAAGAAGAACATGGATAAAAGCTCAATATCAGGAATTATTGGTTGGATGCAAATCCAAACTACAAAAAGATTTCACCACCCAATATTCAAAATGCCATCCGTAAAAAGTCTACAAACAATGCATGCTGACGGGTTGGGGGAGAAATGCATACCCACTATGCTGTTGGTTGGATGTAAACTGGTAACAGCTAATCATGAGAACAGAACGGAGCTGCGTTTAAAAGGTAAAAATTGAGCTACCATATCATGCGGCCGATCCCCTAATGGGCCTATACCCTAAGAAGACCAGAATGGGAAAGGCACAGACAGGCAAACATGCCCTGCAGCAATATTTACAATAGCCAAGCCATGCAAGCAAACAAAATGTCCATCAACAGATAAATGGACAAAGAAGAAGTGGTATACGTACCGAATGGAATAGTAGCCTCAGGAAAAAAATGAACAATGCCGTTTTCAGGACTACACATGAGCCTAGAAATAATCATAGTACGTTATGTAAGTCAAAAGGGAATGACAAATATCCTATGATATCATTTATACGTGTTATCCTAAGATTGCTCCCAATGAACATATTTCCACAGAAAAACACACTCACAGACTGATAAAACAAACTAATGGTTAACCAAAATGAAAGGTGGGAGGATGGATAAATTAGGATTATGGGGGTAGCATACATATACTAATGTATGTTAAATGTATATAAACATATAACATATAAACTATATGAATTATATAATCACCAATACATATAAAATATATCATGACAAAACACCTACCAAATACCAAGGGAGGTCTACTCAACATTCTGTAATAACGTACATGGTAACAGGATCCGAAGATGAACAGACATATGTATGAATCATTGACCAGATTCTGTACAGCCAGACAATCACAACACTCTAATCAAATTTCCTCCAATAAGAAATATAAATTAAATTTACAAAACGAACATAAGTAAGGAGACATAAACTTCTGGGGGCTTGTCCCAGCACATTCCACTCTAATTTACAACCGAGGAACACGACATCCAGGAAGACTCTGTTGCCCTAGTAACAAGAGTTGAGAACGTAATAATGCTGCCGCCTTGTGGCTGTTTCCCACAACAGCAGCTTTAAACACAGTGCTAATGGTCGCTTAATAGTCACGAGGACTGCGGGGCTGTAAATGATACCTGCCCTCAAAAAATGTCCTGGGGTAGGGAATAGGCAAGAAATTTCAACACATGACAAAGTTTTCAAGAAGTCAATATGAGAGGGAAGTTGTACTCACTCTTTAAAAAAAAAGGAAAAGAAAAAAAAAGACATGCCTAAAGCTCAGTATACGGAATTATTACCTGCAGGCAAATCCCACGTCCACAAAGGTTTCAGCTCACACCAGTCAAATGACCATCAGCAAAAAGTCTACAAACTATAAATGCTGAAGAGGTTTTAGGGAACTGTGTACCTTCTAGCTGCTGATGGGGTGTAAAGTGCTAACAGCACTAATGAAAACTGAATGCAGCTGCTTTAAAAGGTAAAAATTGAGCTACCGTATGATGCGGCAGGGCACCTTCTGGGCCTATAACCTAAGACCACCAGAATCGGAAAGACAGAGGCAGGCAAATGTGCACTGCAGCAATATTGAAAGAGCCAAGACATGGAAGCAAAAAAAAGCTCCATAAACAGATGAATGGACAAAGAAGAAGTGGTATATGTACAGAATGGAATATTAGCCACGAAAAAAAATAAAAGAATGGCACATGCAGCACCACGGATGAGCCTAGAGATAATCACACAACGTGAAGTAAGTCAGATTGCGAAAGACAAATGTTCTACAATATCACTTATGTTATCTGAAAATTCATAAAAATGAACATATTTCCATAGGGAAAGACAATCTCAGATGGAGAAGACAAACTTATGGTTAAGCCAAAGAAAAGGTGTGAGGAATGGACAAATTAGGATATTGGGGTTAACAAACATATACTAATACATATAAAATATATCATCCCCAAAGACCTATGGAATACCAAGAGTGGTCTATTCAACACTCTACAATAACCTACATGGAAAAGGACACAAAGATCAATAGATATATGTATATGTGTACATGAACAAGATTCTGTGCAGCTAGAACAAAAGACATTTTAAAATCCAATTTGCTCTGATAAAAATGAAAACTTAAAGACACAAACAAGAATTAAGGAGGCTAAAACTTATGGGGGTTTGTCCTGACACATTCCACTCTAATCTGCAACCTAAAAGCACAACTTGCAGCAAGGTTCTGTTTCCCTAGCAAGCAGAGTTGGCAACGTAGAAATGCTGCCACCTTAAGGCCGTTTCCTCAAACAGCAGCTTTAAATCCACTGCTAATGGTCACTAATATTCACAAGGACTGCAGGGCTGTAAATGACTCATGCCCTCAAAAACTGTCCTGGGGTAGGGAATGGCCAAAAAAATCCAAACGCGGCAAATTTTTCAAGAAGGAAATCTGAAGTTGTAAGTTTAGCTGAATCTTAAAAAAAAATGAAAAGGACATTGATACACGCAAAACATCAGGAATTATTAGACGCATGCAAATCCAATCTACACAAACGTATCACCTCACACCAGTCAGAATGACCATCAGCAAAACGTCAACAAACAATAGATGTTGAAGAAGTTGTGGAGAATAGCGTAACCTCTCGGTCTAAGTGGGATGTAAACTGGTCACCGCCAATAATAGGAACAGAATGGCAGTGCGTTGAAAGGTAAAAATTGAGTCCCCATATGATCCGGAAGGCCCACTATTGGGCCTGTCACCTGTGAAAGCCAGCATCAAAAAGACACAGGATGGAACATCGTGTATTGCAGCAGTATTTACAATAGCCAAGACATGGAAGCAACAAAAATGTCCATCATCAGATGAATGGACGAAAAAGTGGTCCATGTACACAATGCAATATTAGACACAGAAAAGAATGAAACAATGCCGTTTGCAGCACCATAGACGAGGCTACACACAATCACACAACTTGAAGTAAGTCAGAAAGCGAGAGACACATATCCTATGATATCACGTATAGGTCTTATGTAAAAATTGATAGGAATGAACCTATTTCCACAGAGAAGGACACTCACGTGTTCAGAAAACAAGCTTGTGCTTAACCAAACGGAAAGGTGTGAGGAATGTATAACGGAGGATATTGGGTTTAACAGACATATGCTAATACTTATAAAATATATAATCATCAGACATACCGAATACCAAGAGAGGTCTACACAACATTCTGTAATAATCTCTACGGAACAGGATCCAAACATGAAAAGATATATGAATCAATGAAAGACATTCTGTACACCTAGAACAAACACAACATTGCAATCAAATTTGCTCTGAGAAAAATGAAAATTAAACTGAGAATATCAACAACAAATAAGTAGACATAGTTTCTGGGGGTTTGTCCTGGCACATTCCACTCTACTTTACAACCTACAAACAGGACTTCCAGGAAGGCTGTGTTGCCCTAGTAACCAGAGTTGGGAATATAGAAATGCTGCCCCCTTGTGGCCGTTTCCTGCAACAGCAGCTTTAAATGCAGAACTAATGGTCATGTGATATTCACAATTACTACAGGGCTGTAAAGGACACCTGCCCTCAAAAAATGTCCTGGTGCAGGTAATGGCCACAGGAATTCAGAACATGGCAAATTTTTCAAGGAAACAATTTGAAGAGGTGAGTTTCTCTGTTTTACTTAAAAAAAATGTAGATGAAAGCTCAATATCGGGAATTATTAGACGCATGCAAATCCAACCTACAAGAAGGTATCACCACCCAACATTCAAAATGCCATCAGTAAAAAGTCTACAAACAATAAATTCTGAAGGGGTTTTAGAGAACTGTGTACCCTCTAGTTGCTGGTGGGATGTAAACTGGTAACAACCAGTAGTGAGAACAGAATGGGGGTGCGTTGAAAGGGAAAAATTTGAACTACCATATGATCTAGTAGGCCCACTGCTGGGCCTAATCCCTGAGAAGACCAGAATCCAAAAGACACAGGCTGGCAATCCTGCACTGCATCAATATTTAGCATTGCCAAGACTTGGAAGTAACCAAAATGTCCATCCACAGATGAATGCCCAAAGAAGAAGTGGTCCATGTACACAATGCAATATTCGCCATGGAAAAGGATGAAACACTGCTCTTTGCAGCACCATAGATGAGCCTAGAGATAATCACAGAACATGAGGTAAGTCGGAAAGCAGCCGACAAATAACCTGTGATATCACTCCTAGCTGTTACCTAACAACTGACACGTATGAACATATTTCCACAGAGAAAGACTCTCACAGACTTAGAAAACAAACTATGGTTATCTAAAAGGAAAGGTGGGAGGAATGGATACATTAAGATTAGGGTTACCGTACGTATACAAATACATATTAAACACACGTATCAAAAAGACCGACCATATACCAAGGGAGGTCTACTGAACGCTCTGTAATAATTTACACGCGGGCTTGCCTGGTGGCACCGTGGTTAAGAATCCACCTGCCAATGCAGGGGACACAGGTTCGATCCCTGGTTCGGGAAGGTCCCACATGCAGCAGAGCAACTAAGCCCGTGCACCACAACTAATGAGCCTACGCTCTGGAGCCCATGAGCCATAACTACTGAGCCCATGCGCCACAACTACTGAAGCCCACACGCCTAGAGCCCGTGCTCCGCAACAAGAGAAGCCACTGCAGTGAGAAGCCGGTGCACCGCAACGGAGAGTAGCCCCCGCTCACCGCAACTGGAGAAAGCCCACATGCAGCAACGAAGATCCAACTCAGCCAAAAATAAATAAATAAATAAAATAAATTTATTTAAAAAAATAATAGTAATTTACATGGGAAGAGGATCTGTACATGAGTAGTTATATATAATGTTCAATTGAACCTGATTGTGCACACCCAGAACAAACACTATTCTGCTCATTACCCCAATTTAAAAAATTAAAACCACGAACAACAATTAATGAGACATAAAGTTATTGGGGTTTTCCCTGGCACATCCCATTCTAATTTACAACCTAGGAACACAACTTTCAGGAAGGCTCTGCTGCCCTAGTAACCAGACTTGGGAATGGAGAAATGCTGCCGCCTTGTGGCCGTTTCCCACAACAGCAGCTTTAAACACAGGGCTAAGGGTCACTTGAGATTCACAGTAATTGTACGGCCGTAAATGACACGTGTCCTCAAAACATGTCCTGGGGTAGGTAATGGCCAAGAAAGTTCACAACACGGAAAATTTTTCAAGAAAACAATTTGAAGAGGTAAGTGTTACTCACTCGGTTGTTTTAAAAAAAGAAGAACATGGATAAAAGCTCAATATCAGGAATTATTGGTTGGATGCAAATCCAAACTACAAAAAGATTTCACCACCCAATATTCAAAATGCCATCCGTACAAAGTCTACAAACAATGCATGCTGACGGGTTGGGGGAGAAATGCATACCCACTATGCTGTTGGTTGGATGTAAACTGGTAACAGCTAATCATGAGAACAGAACGGAGCTGCGTTTAAAAGGTAAAAATTGAGCTACCATATCATGCGGCCGATCCCCTAATGGGCCTATACCCTAAGAAGACCAGAATGGGAAAGGCACAGACAGGCAAACATGCCCTGCAGCAATATTTACAATAGCCAAGCCATGCAAGCAAACAAAATGTCCATCAACAGATAAATGGACAAAGAAGAAGTGGTATACGTACCGAATGGAATAGTAGCCTCAGGAAAAAAATGAACAATGCCGTTTTCAGGACTACACATGAGCCTAGAAATAATCATAGTACGTTACATAAGTCAAAAGGGAATGACAAATATCCTATGATATCATTTATACGTGTTATCCTAAGATTGCTCCCAATGAACATATTTCCACAGAAAAACACACTCACAGACTGATAAAACAAACTAATGGTTAACCAAAATGAAAGGTGGGAGGATGGATAAATTAGGATTATGGGGGTAGCATACATATACTAATGTATGTTAAATGTATATAAACATATAACATATAAACTATATGAATTATATAATCACCAATACATATAAAATATATCATGACAAAACACCTACCAAATACCAAGGGAGGTCTACTCAACATTCTGTAATAACGTACATGGTAACAGGATCCGAAGATGAACAGACATATGTATGAATCATTGACCAGATTCTGTACAGCCAGACAATCACAACACTCTAATCAAATTTCCTCCGATAAGAAATATAAATTAAATTTAAAAAACGAACATAAGTAAGGAGACATAAACTTCTGGGGGCTTGTCCCAGCACATTCCACTCTAATTTACAACCGAGGAACACGACATCCAGGAAGACTCTGTTGCCCTAGTAACAAGAGTTGAGAACGTAATAATGCTGCCGCCTTGTGGCTGTTTCCCACAACAGCAGCTTTAAACACAGTGCTAATGGTCGCTTAATAGTCACGAGGACTGCGGGGCTGTAAATGATACCTGCCCTCAAAAAATGTCCTGGGGTAGGGAATAGGCAAGAAATTTCAACACATGACAAAGTTTTCAAGAAGTCAATATGAGAGGGAAGTTGTACTCACTCTTTAAAAAAGAAAGGAAAAGAAAAAAAAAAGACATGCCTAAAGCTCAGTATACGGAATTATTACCTGCAGGCAAATCCCACGTCCACAAAGGTTTCAGCTCACACCAGTCAAATGACCATCAGCAAAAAGTCTACAAACTATAAATGCTGAAGAGGTTTTAGGGAACTGTGTACCTTCTAGCTGCTGATGGGGTGTAAAGTGCTAACAGCACTAATGAAAACTGAATGCAGCTGCTTTAAAAGGTAAAAATTGAGCTACCGTATGATGCGGCAGGGCACCTTCTGGGCCTATAACCTAAGACCACCAGAATCGGAAAGACAGAGGCAGGCAAATGTGCACTGCAGCAATATTGAAAGAGCCAAGACATGGAAGCAAAAAAAAGCTCCATAAACAGATGAATGGACAAAGAAGAAGTGGTATATGTACAGAATGGAATATTAGCCACGAAAAAAAATAAAAGAATGGCACATGCAGCACCACGGATGAGCCTAGAGATAATCACACAACGTGAAGTAAGTCAGATTGTGAAAGACAAATGTTCTACGATATCACTTATGTTATCTGAAAATTCATAAAAATGAACATATTTCCATAGGGAAAGACAATCTCAGATGGAGAAGACAAACTTATGGTTAAGCCAAAGAAAAGGTGTGAGGAATGGACAAATTAGGATATTGGGGTTAACAAACATATACTAATACATATAAAATATATCATCCCCAAAGACCTATGGAATACCAAGAGTGGTCTATTCAACACTCTACAATAACCTACATGGAAAAGGACACAAAGATCAATAGATATATGTATATGTGTACATGAACAAGATTCTGTGCAGCTAGAACAAAAGACATTTTAAAATCCAATTTGCTCTGATAAAAATGAAAACTTAAAGACACAAACAAGAATTAAGGAGGCTAAAACTTATGGGGGTTTGTCCTGACACATTCCACTCTAATCTGCAACCTAAAAGCACAACTTGCAGCAAGGTTCTGTTTCCCTAGCAAGCAGAGTTGGCAACGTAGAAATGCTGCCACCTTAAGGCCGTTTCCTCAAACAGCAGCTTTAAATCCACTGCTAATGGTCACTAATATTCACAAGGACTGCAGGGCTGTAAATGACTCATGCCCTCAAAAACTGTCCTGGGGTAGGGAATGGCCAAAAAAATCCAAACGCGGCAAATTTTTCAAGAAGGAAATTTGAAGTTGTAAGTTTAGCTGAATCTTAAAAAAAAATGAAAAGGACATTGATACACGCAAAACATCAGGAATTATTAGACGCATGCAAATCCAATCTACACAAACGTATCACCTCACACCAGTCAGAATGACCATCAGCAAAACGTCAACAAACAATAGATGTTGAAGAAGTTGTGGAGAATAGCGTAACCTCTCGGTCTAAGTGGGATGTAAACTGGTCACCGCCAATAATAGGAACAGAATGGCAGTGCGTTGAAAGGTAAAAATTGAGTCCCCATATGATCCGGAAGGCCCACTATTGGGCCTGTCACCTGTGAAAGCCAGCATCAAAAAGACACAGGATGGAACATCGTGTATTGCAGCAGTATTTA
This sequence comes from Eubalaena glacialis, assembly GCF_028564815.1. Classification (NCBI taxonomy): domain Eukaryota; kingdom Metazoa; phylum Chordata; class Mammalia; order Artiodactyla; family Balaenidae; genus Eubalaena; species Eubalaena glacialis. The sequence goes on along the minus strand of NC_083722.1, from coordinate 129,819,817 downwards.
CAATAGCCAAGACATGGAAGCAACAAAAATGTCCATCATCAGATGAATGGACGAAAAAGTGGTCCATGTACACAATGCAATATTAGACACAGAAAAGAATGAAACAATGCCGTTTGCAGCACCATAGACGAGGCTACACACAATCACACAACTTGAAGTAAGTCAGAAAGCGAGAGACACATATCCTATGATATCACGTATAGGTCTTATGTAAAAATTGATAGGAATGAACCTATTTCCACAGAGAAGGACACTCACGTGTTCAGAAAACAAGCTTGTGCTTAACCAAACGGAAAGGTGTGAGGAATGTATAACGGAGGATATTGGGTTTAACAGACATATGCTAATACTTATAAAATATATAATCATCAGACATACCGAATACCAAGAGAGGTCTACACAACATTCTGTAATAATCTCTACGGAACAGGATCCAAACATGAAAAGATATATGAATCAATGAAAGACATTCTGTACACCTAGAACAAACACAACATTGCAATCAAATTTGCTCTGAGAAAAATGAAAATTAAACTGAGAATATCAACAACAAATAAGTAGACATAGTTTCTGGGGGTTTGTCCTGGCACATTCCACTCTACTTTACAACCTACAAACAGGACTTCCAGGAAGGCTGTGTTGCCCTAGTAACCAGAGTTGGGAATATAGAAATGCTGCCCCCTTGTGGCCGTTTCCTGCAACAGCAGCTTTAAATGCAGAACTAATGGTCATGTGATATTCACAATTACTACAGGGCTGTAAAGGACACCTGCCCTCAAAAAATGTCCTGGTGCAGGTAATGGCCACAGGAATTCAGAACATGGCAAATTTTTCAAGGAAACAATTTGAAGAGGTGAGTTTCTCTGTTTTACTTAAAAAAAATGTAGATGAAAGCTCAATATCGGGAATTATTAGACGCATGCAAATCCAACCTACAAGAAGGTATCACCACCCAACATTCAAAATGCCATCAGTAAAAAGTCTACAAACAATAAATTCTGAAGGGGTTTTAGAGAACTGTGTACCCTCTAGTTGCTGGTGGGATGTAAACTGGTAACAGCCAGTAGTGAGAACAGAATGGGGGTGCGTTGAAAGGGAAAAATTTGAACTACCATATGATCTAGTAGGCCCACTGCTGGGCCTAATCCCTGAGAAGACCAGAATCCAAAAGACACAGGCTGGCAATCCTGCACTGCATCAATATTTAGCATTGCCAAGACTTGGAAGTAACCAAAATGTCCATCCACAGATGAATGCACAAAGAAGAAGTGGTCCATGTACACAATGCAATATTCGCCATGGAAAAGGATGAAACACTGCTCTTTGCAGCACCATAGATGAGCCTAGAGATAATCACAGAACATGAGGTAAGTCGGAAAGCAGCCGACAAATAACCTGTGATATCACTCCTAGCTGTTACCTAACAACTGACACGTATGAACATATTTCCACAGAGAAAGACTCTCACAGACTTAGAAAACAAACTATGGTTATCTAAAAGGAAAGGTGGGAGGAATGGATACATTAAGATTAGGGTTACCGTACGTATACAAATACATATTAAACACACGTATCAAAAAGACCGACCATATACCAAGGGAGGTCTACTGAACGCTCTGTAATAATTTACACGCGGGCTTGCCTGGTGGCACCGTGGTTAAGAATCCACCTGCCAATGCAGGTGACACAGGTTCGATCCCTGGTTCGGGAAGGTCCCACATGCAGCAGAGCAACTAAGCCCGTGCACCACAACTAATGAGCCTACGCTCTGGAGCCCATGAGCCATAACTACTGAGCCCATGCGCCACAACTACTGAAGCCCACACGCCTAGAGCCCGTGCTCCGCAACAAGAGAAGCCACTGCAGTGAGAAGCCGGTGCACCGCAACGGAGAGTAGCCCCCGCTCACCGCAACTGGAGAAAGCCCACATGCAGCAACGAAGATCCAACTCAGCCAAAAATAAATAAATAAATAAAATAAATTTATTTAAAAAAATAATAGTAATTTACATGGGAAGAGGATCTGTACATGAGTAGATATATATAATGTTCAATTGAACCTGATTGTGCACACCCAGAACAAACACTATTCTGCTCATTACCCCAATTTAAAAAATTAAAACCACGAACAACAATTAATGAGACATAAAGTTATTGGGGTTTTCCCTGGCACATCCCATTCTAATTTACAACCTAGGAACACAACTTTCAGGAAGGCTCTGCTGCCCTAGTAACCAGACTTGGGAATGGAGAAATGCTGCCGCCTTGTGGCCGTTTCCCACAACAGCAGCTTTAAACACAGGGCTAAGGGTCACTTGAGATTCACAGTAATTGTAGGGCCGTAAATGACACGTGTCCTCAAAACATGTCCTGGGGTAGGTAATGGCCAAGAAAGTTCACAACACGGAAAATTTTTCAAGAAAACAATTTGAAGAGGTAAGTGTTACTCACTCGGTTGTTTTAAAAAAAGAAGAACATGGATAAAAGCTCAATATCAGGAATTATTGGTTGGATGCAAATCCAAACTACAAAAAGATTTCACCACCCAATATTCAAAATGCCATCCGTAAAAAGTCTACAAACAATGCATGCTGACGGGTTGGGGGAGAAATGCATACCCACTATGCTGTTGGTTGGATGTAAACTGGTAACAGCTAATCATGAGAACAGAACGGAGCTGCGTTTAAAAGGTAAAAATTGAGCTACCATATCATGCGGCCGATCCCCTAATGGGCCTATACCCTAAGAAGACCAGAATGGGAAAGGCACAGACAGGCAAACATGCCCTGCAGCAATATTTACAATAGCCAAGCCATGCAAGCAAACAAAATGTCCATCAACAGATAAATGGACAAAGAAGAAGTGGTATACGTACCGAATGGAATAGTAGCCTCAGGAAAAAAATGAACAATGCCGTTTTCAGGACTACACATGAGCCTAGAAATAATCATAGTACGTTACGTAAGTCAAAAGGGAATGACAAATATCCTATGATATCATTTATACGTGTTATCCTAAGATTGCTCCCAATGAACATATTTCCACAGAAAAACACACTCACAGACTGATAAAACAAACTAATGGTTAACCAAAATGAAAGGTGGGAGGATGGATAAATTAGGATTATGGGGGTAGCATACATATACTAATGTATGTTAAATGTATATAAACATATAACATATAAACTATATGAATTATATAATCACCAATACATATAAAATATATCATGACAAAACACCTACCAAATACCAAGGGAGGTCTACTCAACATTCTGTAATAACGTACATGGTAACAGGATCCGAAGATGAACAGACATATGTATGAATCATTGACCAGATTCTGTACAGCCAGACAATCACAACACTCTAATCAAATTTCCTCCAATAAGAAATATAAATTAAATTTAAAAAACGAACATAAGTAAGGAGACATAAACTTCTGGGGGCTTGTCCCAGCACATTCCACTCTAATTTACAACCGAGGAACACGACATCCAGGAAGACTCTGTTGCCCTAGTAACAAGAGTTGAGAACGTAATAATGCTGCCGCCTTGTGGCTGTTTCCCACAACAGCAGCTTTAAACACAGTGCTAATGGTCGCTTAATAGTCACGAGGACTGCGGGGCTGTAAATGATACCTGCCCTCAAAAAATGTCCTGGGGTAGGGAATAGGCAAGAAATTTCAACACATGACAAAGTTTTCAAGAAGTCAATATGAGAGGGAAGTTGTACTCACTCTTTAAAAAAAAAGGAAAAGAAAAAAAAAGACATGCCTAAAGCTCAGTATAAGGAATTATTAGCTGCATGCAAATCCCACGTCCACAAAGGTTTCAGCTCACACCAGTCAAATGACCATCAGCAAAAAGTCTACAAACTATAAATGCTGAAGAGGTTTTAGGGAACTGTGTACCTTCTAGCTGCTGATGGGGTGTAAAGTGCTAACAGCACTAATGAAAACTGAATGCAGCTGCTTTAAAAGGTAAAAATTGAGCTACCGTATGATGCGGCAGGGCACCTTCTGGGCCTATAACCTAAGACCACCAGAATCGGAAAGACAGAGGCAGGCAAATGTGCACTGCAGCAATATTGAAAGAGCCAAGACATGGAAGCAAAAAAAAGCTCCATAAACAGATGAATGGACAAAGAAGAAGTGGTATATGTACAGAATGGAATATTAGCCACGAAAAAAAATAAAAGAATGGCACATGCAGCACCACGGATGAGCCTAGAGATAATCACACAACGTGAAGTAAGTCAGATTGCGAAAGACAAATGTTCTACGATATCACTTATGTTATCTGAAAATTCATAAAAATGAACATATTTCCATAGGGAAAGACAATCTCAGATGGAGAAGACAAACTTATGGTTAAGCCAAAGAAAAGGTGTGAGGAATGGACAAATTAGGATATTGGGGTTAACAAACATATACTAATACATATAAAATATATCATCCCCAAAGACCTATGGAATACCAAGAGTGGTCTATTCAACACTCTACAATAACCTACATGGAAAAGGACACAAAGATCAATAGATATATGTATATGTGTACATGAACAAGATTCTGTGCAGCTAGAACAAAAGACATTTTAAAATCCAATTTGCTCTGATAAAAATGAAAACTTAAAGACACAAACAAGAATTAAGGAGGCTAAAACTTATGGGGGTTTGTCCTGACACATTCCACTCTAATCTGCAACCTAAAAGCACAACTTGCAGCAAGGTTCTGTTTCCCTAGCAAGCAGAGTTGGCAACGTAGAAATGCTGCCACCTTAAGGCCGTTTCCTCAAACAGCAGCTTTAAATCCACTGCTAATGGTCACTAATATTCACAAGGACTGCAGGGCTGTAAATGACTCATGCCCTCAAAAACTGTCCTGGGGTAGGGAATGGCCAAAAAAATCCAAACGCGGCAAATTTTTCAAGAAGGAAATTTGAAGTTGTAAGTTTAGCTGAATCTTAAAAAAAATGAAAAGGACATTGATACACGCAAAACATCAGGAATTATTAGACGCATGCAAATCCAATCTACACAAACGTATCACCTCACACCAGTCAGAATGACCATCAGCAAAACGTCAACAAACAATAGATGTTGAAGAAGTTGTGGAGAATAGCGTAACCTCTCGGTCTAAGTGGGATGTAAACTGGTCACCGCCAATAATAGGAACAGAATGGCAGTGCGTTGAAAGGTAAAAATTGAGTCCCCATATGATCCGGAAGGCCCACTATTGGGCCTGTCACCTGTGAAAGCCAGCATCAAAAAGACACAGGATGGAACATCGTGTATTGCAGCAGTATTTACAATAGCCAAGACATGGAAGCAACAAAAATGTCCATCATCAGATGAATGGACGAAAAAGTGGTCCATGTACACAATGCAATATTAGACACAGAAAAGAATGAAACAATGCCGTTTGCAGCACCATAGACGAGGCTACACACAATCACACAACTTGAAGTAAGTCAGAAAGCGAGAGACACATATCCTATGATATCACGTATAGGTCTTATGTAAAAATTGATAGGAATGAACCTATTTCCACAGAGAAGGACACTCACGTGTTCAGAAAACAAGCTTGTGCTTAACCAAACGGAAAGGTGTGAGGAATGTATAACGGAGGATATTGGGTTTAACAGACATATGCTAATACTTATAAAATATATAATCATCAGACATACCGAATACCAAGAGAGGTCTACACAACATTCTGTAATAATCTCTACGGAACAGGATCCAAACATGAAAAGATATATGAATCAATGAAAGACATTCTGTACACCTAGAACAAACACAACATTGCAATCAAATTTGCTCTGAGAAAAATGAAAATTAAACTGAGAATATCAACAACAAATAAGTAGACATAGTTTCTGGGGGTTTGTCCTGGCACATTCCACTCTACTTTACAACCTACAAACAGGACTTCCAGGAAGGCTGTGTTGCCCTAGTAACCAGAGTTGGGAATATAGAAATGCTGCCCCCTTGTGGCCGTTTCCTGCAACAGCAGCTTTAAATGCAGAACTAATGGTCATGTGATATTCACAATTACTACAGGGCTGTAAAGGACACCTGCCCTCAAAAAATGTCCTGGTGCAGGTAATGGCCACAGGAATTCAGAACATGGCAAATTTTTCAAGGAAACAATTTGAAGAGGTGAGTTTCTCTGTTTTACTTAAAAAAAATGTAGATGAAAGCTCAATATCGGGAATTATTAGACGCATGCAAATCCAACCTACAAGAAGGTATCACCACCCAACACTCAAAATGCCATCAGTAAAAAGTCTACAAACAATAAATTCTGAAGGGGTTTTAGAGAACTGTGTACCCTCTAGTTGCTGGTGGGATGTAAACTGGTAACAGCCAGTAGTGAGAACAGAATGGGGGTGCGTTGAAAGGGAAAAATTTGAACTACCATATGATCTAGTAGGCCCACTGCTGGGCCTAATCCCTGAGAAGACCAGAATCCAAAAGACACAGGCTGGCAATCCTGCACTGCATCAATATTTAGCATTGCCAAGACTTGGAAGTAACCAAAATGTCCATCCACAGATGAATGCACAAAGAAGAAGTGGTCCATGTACACAATGCAATATTCGCCATGGAAAAGGATGAAACACTGCTCTTTGCAGCACCATAGATGAGCCTAGAGATAATCACAGAACATGAGGTAAGTCGGAAAGCAGCCGACAAATAACCTGTGATATCACTCCTAGCTGTTACCTAACAACTGACACGTATGAACATATTTCCACAGAGAAAGACTCTCACAGACTTAGAAAACAAACTATGGTTATCTAAAAGGAAAGGTGGGAGGAATGGATACATTAAGATTAGGGTTACCGTACGTATACAAATACATATTAAACACACGTATCAAAAAGACCGACCATATACCAAGGGAGGTCTACTGAACGCTCTGTAATAATTTACACGCGGGCTTGCCTGGTGGCACCGTGGTTAAGAATCCACCTGCCAATGCAGGGGACACAGGTTGGATCCCTGGTTCGGGAAGGTCCCACATGCAGCAGAGCAACTAAGCCCGTGCACCACAACTAATGAGCCTACGCTCTGGAGCCCATGAGCCATAACTACTGAGCCCATGTGCCACAACTACTGAAGCCCACACGCCTGGAGCCCGTGCTCCGCTACAAGAGAAGCCACTGCAGTGAGAAGCCGGTGCACCGCAATGGAGAGTAGCCCCCGCTCACCGCAACTGGAGAAAGCCCACATGCAGCAACGAAGATCCAACTCAGCCAAAAATAAATAAATAAATAAAATAAATTTATTTAAAAAAATAATAGTAATTTACATGGGAAGAGGATCTGTACATGAGTAGATATATATAATGTTCAATTGAACCTGATTGTGCACACCCAGAACAAACACTATTCTGCTCATTACCCCAATTTAAAAAATTAAAACCACGAACAACAATTAATGAGACATAAAGTTATTGGGGTTTTCCCTGGCACATCCCATTCTAATTTACAACCTAGGAACACAACTTTCAGGAAGGCTCTGCTGCCCTAGTAACCAGACTTGGGAATGGAGAAATGCTGCCGCCTTGTGGCCGTTTCCCACAACAGCAGCTTTAAACACAGGGCTAAGGGTCACTTGAGATTCACAGTAATTGTAGGGCCGTAAATGACACGTGTCCTCAAAACATGTCCTGGGGTAGGTAATGGCCAAGAAAGTTCACAACACGGAAAATTTTTCAAGAAAACAATTTGAAGAGGTAAGTGTTACTCACTCGGTTGTTTTAAAAAAAGAAGAACATGGATAAAAGCTCAATATCAGGAATTATTGGTTGGATGCAAATCCAAACTACAAAAAGATTTCACCACCCAATATTCAAAATGCCATCCGTAAAAAGTCTACAAACAATGCATGCTGACGGGTTGGGGGAGAAATGCATACCCACTATGCTGTTGGTTGGATGTAAACTGGTAACAGCTAATCATGAGAACAGAACGGAGCTGCGTTTAAAAGGTAAAAATTGAGCTACCATATCATGCGGCCGATCCCCTAATGGGCCTATACCCTAAGAAGACCAGAATGGGAAAGGCACAGACAGGCAAACATGCCCTGCAGCAATATTTACAATAGCCAAGCCATGCAAGCAAACAAAATGTCCATCAACAGATAAATGGACAAAGAAGAAGTGGTATACGTACCGAATGGAATAGTAGCCTCAGGAAAAAAATGAACAATGCCGTTTTCAGGACTACACATGAGCCTAGAAATAATCATAGTACGTTACATAAGTCAAAAGGGAATGACAAATATCCTATGATATCATTTATACGTGTTATCCTAAGATTGCTCCCAATGAACATATTTCCACAGAAAAACACACTCACAGACTGATAAAACAAACTAATGGTTAACCAAAATGAAAGGTGGGAGGATGGATAAATTAGGATTATGGGGGTAGCATACATATACTAATGTATGTTAAATGTATATAAACATATAACATATAAACTATATGAATTATATAATCACCAATACATATAAAATATATCATGACAAAACACCTACCAAATACCAAGGGAGGTCTACTCAACATTCTGTAATAACGTACATGGTAACAGGATCCGAAGATGAACAGACATATGTATGAATCATTGACCAGATTCTGTACAGCCAGACAATCACAACACTCTAATCAAATTTCCTCCAATAAGAAATATAAATTAAATTTAAAAAACGAACATAAGTAAGGAGACATAAACTTCTGGGGGCTTGTCCCAGCACATTCCACTCTAATTTACAACCGAGGAACACGACATCCAGGAAGACTCTGTTGCCCTAGTAACAAGAGTTGAGAACGTAATAATGCTGCCGCCTTGTGGCTGTTTCCCACAACAGCAGCTTTAAACACAGTGCTAATGGTCGCTTAATAGTCACGAGGACTGCGGGGCTGTAAATGATACCTGCCCTCAAAAAATGTCTGGGGTAGGGAATAGGCAAGAAATTTCAACACATGACAAAGTTTTCAAGAAGTCAAAATGAGAGGGAAGTTGTACTCACTCTTTAAAAAAAAAGGAAAAGAAAAAAAAAGACATGCCTAAAGCTCAGTATAAGGAATTATTAGCTGCATGCAAATCCCACGTCCACAAAGGTTTCAGCTCACACCAGTCAAATGACCATCAGCAAAAAGTCTACAAACTATAAATGCTGAAGAGGTTTTAGGGAACTGTGTACCTTCTAGCTGCTGATGGGGTGTAAAGTGCTAACAGCACTAATGAAAACTGAATGCAGCTGCTTTAAAAGGTAAAAATTGAGCTACCGTATGATGCGGCAGGGCACCTTCTGGGCCTATAACCTAAGACCACCAGAATCGGAAAGACAGAGGCAGGCAAATGTGCACTGCAGCAATATTGAAAGAGCCAAGACATGGAAGCAAAAAAAAGCTCCATAAACAGATGAATGGACAAAGAAGAAGTGGTATATGTACAGAATGGAATATTAGCCACGAAAAAAAATAAAAGAATGGCACATGCAGCACCACGGATGAGCCTAGAGATAATCACACAACGTGAAGTAAGTCAGATTGCGAAAGACAAATGTTCTACAATATCACTTATGTTATCTGAAAATTCATAAAAATGAACATATTTCCATAGGGAAAGACAATCTCAGATGGAGAAGACAAACTTATGGTTAAGCCAAAGAAAAGGTGTGAGGAATGGACAAATTAGGATATTGGGGTTAACAAACATATACTAATACATATAAAATATATCATCCCCAAAGACCTATGGAATACCAAGAGTGGTCTATTCAACACTCTACAATAACCTACATGGAAAAGGACACAAAGATCAATAGATATATGTATATGTGTACATGAACAAGATTCTGTGCAGCTAGAACAAAAGACATTTTAAAATCCAATTTGCTCTGATAAAAATGAAAACTTAAAGACACAAACAAGAATTAAGGAGGCTAAAACTTATGGGGGTTTGTCCTGACACATTCCACTCTAATCTGCAACCTAAAAGCACAACTTGCAGCAAGGTTCTGTTTCCCTAGCAAGCAGAGTTGGCAACGTAGAAATGCTGCCACCTTAAGGCCGTTTCCTCAAACAGCAGCTTTAAATCCACTGCTAATGGTCACTAATATTCACAAGGACTGCAGGGCTGTAAATGACTCATGCCCTCAAAAACTGTCCTGGGGTAGGGAATGGCCAAAAAAATCCAAACGCGGCAAATTTTTCAAGAAGGAAATTTGAAGTTGTAAGTTTAGCTGAATCTTAAAAAAAAATGAAAAGGACATTGATACACGCAAAACATCAGGAATTATTAGACGCATGCAAATCCAATCTACACAAACGTATCACCTCACACCAGTCAGAATGACCATCAGCAAAACGTCAACAAACAATAGATGTTGAAGAAGTTGTGGAGAATAGCGTAACCTCTCGGTCTAAGTGGGATGTAAACTGGTCACCGCCAATAATAGGAACAGAATGGCAGTGCGTTGAAAGGTAAAAATTGAGTCCCCATATGATCCGGAAGGCCCACTATTGGGCCTGTCACCTGTGAAAGCCAGCATCAAAAAGACACAGGATGGAACATCGTGTATTGCAGCAGTATTTACAATAGCCAAGACATGGAAGCAACAAAAATGTCCATCATCAGATGAATGGACGAAAAAGTGGTCCATGTACACAATGCAATATTAGACACAGAAAAGAATGAAACAATGCCGTTTGCAGCACCATAGACGAGGCTACACACAATCACACAACTTGAAGTAAGTCAGAAAGCGAGAGACACATATCCTATGATATCACGTATAGGTCTTATGTAAAAATTGATAGGAATGAACCTATTTCCACAGAGAAGGACACTCACGTGTTCAGAAAACAAGCTTGTGCTTAACCAAACGGAAAGGTGTGAGGAATGTATAACGGAGGATATTGGGTTTAACAGACATATGCTAATACTTATAAAATATATAATCATCAGACATACCGAATACCAAGAGAGGTCTACACAACATTCTGTAATAATCTCTACGGAACAGGATCCAAACATGAAAAGATATATGAATCAATGAAAGACATTCTGTACACCTAGAACAAACACAACATTGCAATCAAATTTGCTCTGAGAAAAATGAAAATTAAACTGAGAATATCAACAACAAATAAGTAGACATAGTTTCTGGGGGTTTGTCCTGGCACATTCCACTCTACTTTACAACCTACAAACAGGACTTCCAGGAAGGCTGTGTTGCCCTAGTAACCAGAGTTGGGAATATAGAAATGCTGCCCCCTTGTGGCCGTTTCCTGCAACAGCAGCTTTAAATGCAGAACTAATGGTCATGTGATATTCACAATTACTACAGGGCTGTAAAGGACACCTGCCCTCAAAAAATGTCCTGGTGCAGGTAATGGCCACAGGAATTCAGAACATGGCAAATTTTTCAAGGAAACAATTTGAAGAGGTGAGTTTCTCTGTTTTACTTAAAAAAAATGTAGATGAAAGCTCAATATCGGGAATTATTAGACGCATGCAAATCCAACCTACAAGAAGGTATCACCACCCAACACTCAAAATGCCATCAGTAAAAAGTCTACAAACAATAAATTCTGAAGGGGTTTTAGAGAACTGTGTACCCTCTAGTTGCTGGTGGGATGTAAACTGGTAACAGCCAGTAGTGAGAACAGAATGGGGGTGCGTTGAAAGGGAAAAATTTGAACTACCATATGATCTAGTAGGCCCACTGCTGGGCCTAATCCCTGAGAAGACCAGAATCCAAAAGACACAGGCTGGCAATCCTGCACTGCATCAATATTTAGCATTGCCAAGACTTGGAAGTAACCAAAATGTCCATCCACAGATGAATGCACAAAGAAGAAGTGGTCCATGTACACAATGCAATATTCGCCATGGAAAAGGATGAAACACTGCTCTTTGCAGCACCATAGATGAGCCTAGAGATAATCACAGAACATGAGGTAAGTCGGAAAGCAGCCGACAAATAACCTGTGATATCACTCCTAGCTGTTACCTAACAACTGACACGTATGAACATATTTCCACAGAGAAAGACTCTCACAGACTTAGAAAACAAACTATGGTTATCTAAAAGGAAAGGTGGGAGGAATGGATACATTAAGATTAGGGTTACCGTACGTATACAAATACATATTAAACACACGTATCAAAAAGACCGACCATATACCAAGGGAGGTCTACTGAACGCTCTGTAATAATTTACACGCGGGCTTGCCTGGTGGCACCGTGGTTAAGAATCCACCTGCCAATGCAGGGGACACAGGTTCGATCCCTGGTTCGGGAAGGTCCCACATGCAGCAGAGCAACTAAGCCCGTGCACCACAACTAATGAGCCTACGCTCTGGAGCCCATGAGCCATAACTACTGAGCCCATGCGCCACAACTACTGAAGCCCACACGCCTAGAGCCCGTGCTCCGCAACAAGAGAAGCCACTGCAGTGAGAAGCCGGTGCACCGCAACGGAGAGTAGCCCCCGCTCACCGCAACTGGAGAAAGCCCACATGCAGCAACGAAGATCCAACTCAGCCAAAAATAAATAAATAAATAAAATAAATTTATTTAAAAAAATAATAGTAATTTACATGGGAAGAGGATCTGTACATGAGTAGATATATATAATGTTCAATTGAACCTGATTGTGCACACCCAGAACAAACACTATTCTGCTCATTACCCCAATTTAAAAAATTAAAACCACGAACAACAATTAATGAGACATAAAGTTATTGGGGTTTTCCCTGGCACATCCCATTCTAATTTACAACCTAGGAACACAACTTTCAGGAAGGCTCTGCTGCCCTAGTAACCAGACTTGGGAATGGAGAAATGCTGCCGCCTTGTGGCCGTTTCCCACAACAGCAGCTTTAAACACAGGGCTAAGGGTCACTTGAGATTCACAGTAATTGTAGGGCCGTAAATGACACGTGTCCTCAAAACATGTCCTGGGGTAGGTAATGGCCAAGAAAGTTCACAACACGGAAAATTTTTCAAGAAAACAATTTGAAGAGGTAAGTGTTACTCACTCGGTTGTTTTAAAAAAAGAAGAACATGGATAAAAGCTCAATATCAGGAATTATTGGTTGGATGCAAATCCAAACTACAAAAAGATTTCACCACCCAATATTCAAAATGCCATCCGTAAAAAGTCTACAAACAATGCATGCTGACGGGTTGGGGGAGAAATGCATACCCACTATGCTGTTGGTTGGATGTAAACTGGTAACAGCTAATCATGAGAACAGAACGGAGCTGCGTTTAAAAGGTAAAAATTGAGCTACCATATCATGCGGCCGATCCCCTAATGGGCCTATACCCTAAGAAGACCAGAATGGGAAAGGCACAGACAGGCAAACATGCACTGCAGCAATATTTACAATAGCCAAGCCATGCAAGCAAACAAAATGTCCATCAACAGATAAATGGACAAAGAAGAAGTGGTATACGTACCGAATGGAATAGTAGCCTCAGGAAAAAAATGAACAATGCCGTTTTCAGGACTACACATGAGCCTAGAAATAATCATAGTACGTTACATAAGTCAAAAGGGAATGACAAATATCCTATGATATCATTTATACGTGTTATCCTAAGATTGCTCCCAATGAACATATTTCCACAGAAAAACACACTCACAGACTGATAAAACAAACTAATGGTTAACCAAAATGAAAGGTGGGAGGATGGATAAATTAGGATTATGGGGGTAGCATACATATACTAATGTATGTTAAATGTATATAAACATATAACATATAAACTATATGAATTATATAATCACCAATACATATAAAATATATCATGACAAAACACCTACCAAATACCAAGGGAGGTCTACTCAACATTCTGTAATAACGTACATGGTAACAGGATCCGAAGATGAACAGACATATGTATGAATCATTGACCAGATTCTGTACAGCCAGACAATCACAACACTCTAATCAAATTTCCTCCAATAAGAAATATAAATTAAATTTAAAAAACGAACATAAGTAAGGAGACATAAACTTCTGGGGGCTTGTCCCAGCACATTCCACTCTAATTTACAACCGAGGAACACGACATCCAGGAAGACTCTGTTGCCCTAGTAACAAGAGTTGAGAACGTAATAATGCTGCCGCCTTGTGGCTGTTTCCCACAACAGCAGCTTTAAACACAGTGCTAATGGTCGCTTAATAGTCACGAGGACTGCGGGGCTGTAAATGATACCTGCCCTCAAAAAATGTCCTGGGGTAGGGAATAGGCAAGAAATTTCAACACATGACAAAGTTTTCAAGAAGTCAATATGAGAGGGAAGTTGTACTCACTCTTTAAAAAAAAAGGAAAAGAAAAAAAAAGACATGCCTAAAGCTCAGTATAAGGAATTATTAGCTGCATGCAAATCCCACGTCCACAAAGGTTTCAGCTCACACCAGTCAAATGACCATCAGCAAAAAGTCTACAAACTATAAATGCTGAAGAGGTTTTAGGGAACTGTGTACCTTCTAGCTGCTGATGGGGTGTAAAGTGCTAACAGCACTAATGAAAACTGAATGCAGCTGCTTTAAAAGGTAAAAATTGAGCTACCGTATGATGCGGCAGGGCACCTTCTGGGCCTATAACCTAAGACCACCAGAATCGGAAAGACAGAGGCAGGCAAATGTGCACTGCAGCAATATTGAAAGAGCCAAGACATGGAAGCAAAAAAAAGCTCCATAAACAGATGAATGGACAAAGAAGAAGTGGTATATGTACAGAATGGAATATTAGCCACGAAAAAAAATAAAAGAATGGCATATGCAGCACCACGGATGAGCCTAGAGATAATCACACAACGTGAAGTAAGTCAGATTGCGAAAGACAAATGTTCTACGATATCACTTATGTTATCTGAAAATTCATAAAAATGAACATATTTCCATAGGGAAAGACAATCTCAGATGGAGAAGACAAACTTATGGTTAAGCCAAAGAAAAGGTGTGAGGAATGGACAAATTAGGATATTGGGGTTAACAAACATATACTAATACATATAAAATATATCATCCCCAAAGACCTATGGAATACCAAGAGTGGTCTATTCAACACTCTACAATAACCTACATGGAAAAGGACACAAAGATCAATAGATATATGTATATGTGTACATGAACAAGATTCTGTGCAGCTAGAACAAAAGACATTTTAAAATCCAATTTGCTCTGATAAAAATGAAAACTTAAAGACACAAACAAGAATTAAGGAGGCTAAAACTTATGGGGGTTTGTCCTGACACATTCCACTCTAATCTGCAACCTAAAAGCACAACTTGCAGCAAGGTTCTGTTTCCCTAGCAAGCAGAGTTGCCAACGTAGAAATGCTGCCACCTTAAGGCCGTTTCCTCAAACAGCAGCTTTAAATCCACTGCTAATGGTCACTAATATTCACAAGGACTGCAGGGCTGTAAATGACTCATGCCCTCAAAAACTGTCCTGGGGTAGGGAATGGCCAAAAAATCCAAACGCGGCAAATTTTTCAAGAAGGAAATTTGAAGTTGTAAGTTTAGCTGAATCTTAAAAAAAAATGAAAAGGACATTGATACACGCAAAACATCAGGAATTATTAGACGCATGCAAATCCAATCTACACAAACGTATCACCTCAAACCAGTCAGAATGACCATCAGCAAAACGTCAACAAACAATAGATGTTGAAGAAGTTGTGGAGAATAGCGTAACCTCTCGGTCTAAGTGGGATGTAAACTGGTAACCGCCAATAATAGGAACAGAATGGCAGTGCGTTGAAAGGTAAAAATTGAGTCCCCATATGATCCGGAAGGCCCACTATTGGGCCTGTCACCTGTGAAAGCCAGCATCAAAAAGACACAGGATGGAACATCGTGTATTGCAGCAGTATTTACAATAGCCAAGACATGGAAGCAACAAAAATGTCCATCATCAGATGAATGGGCGAAAAAGTGGTCCATGTACACAATGCAATATTAGACACAGAAAAGAATGAAACAATGCCGTTTGCAGCACCATAGACGAGGCTACACACAATCACACAACTTGAAGTAAGTCAGAAAGCGAGAGACACATATCCTATGATATCATGTATAGGTCTTATGTAAAAATTGATAGGAATGAACCTATTTCCACAGAGAAGGACACTCACGTGTTCAGAAAACAAGCTTGTGCTTAACCAAACGGAAAGGTGTGAGGAATGTATAACGGAGGATATTGGGTTTAACAGACATATGCTAATACTTATAAAATATATAATCATCAGACATACCGAATACCAAGAGAGGTCTACACAACATTCTGTAATAATCTCTACGGAACAGGATCCAAACATGAAAAGATATATGAATCAATGAAAGACATTCTGTACACCTAGAACAAACACAACATTGCAATCAAATTTGCTCTGAGAAAAATGAAAATTAAACTGAGAATATCAACAACAAATAAGTAGACATAGTTTCTGGGGGTTTGTCCTGGCACATTCCACTCTACTTTACAACCTACAAACAGGACTTCCAGGAAGGCTGTGTTGCCCTAGTAACCAGAGTTGGGAATATAGAAATGCTGCCCCCTTGTGGCCGTTTCCTGCAACAGCAGCTTTAAATGCAGAACTAATGGTCATGTGATATTCACAATTACTACAGGGCTGTAAAGGACACCTGCCCTCAAAAAATGTCCTGGTGCAGGTAATGGCCACAGGAATTCAGAACATGGCAAATTTTTCAAGGAAACAATTTGAAGAGGTGAGTTTCTCTGTTTTACTTAAAAAAAATGTAGATGAAAGCTCAATATCGGGAATTATTAGACGCATGCAAATCCAACCTACAAGAAGGTATCACCACCCAACACTCAAAATGCCATCAGTAAAAAGTCTACAAACAATAAATTCTGAAGGGGTTTTAGAGAACTGTGTACCCTCTAGTTGCTGGTGGGATGTAAACTGGTAACAGCCAGTAGTGAGAACAGAATGGGGGTGCGTTGAAAGGGAAAAATTTGAACTACCATATGATCTAGTAGGCCCACTGCTGGGCCTAATCCCTGAGAAGACCAGAATCCAAAAGACACAGGCTGGCAATCCTGCACTGCATCAATATTTAGCATTGCCAAGACTTGGAAGTAACCAAAATGTCCATCCACAGATGAATGCACAAAGAAGAAGTGGTCCATGTACACAATGCAATATTCGCCATGGAAAAGGATGAAACACTGCTCTTTGCAGCACCATAGATGAGCCTAGAGATAATCACAGAACATGAGGTAAGTCGGAAAGCAGCCGACAAATAACCTGTGATATCACTCCTAGCTGTTACCTAACAACTGACACGTATGAACATATTTCCACAGAGAAAGACTCTCACAGACTTAGAAAACAAACTATGGTTATCTAAAAGGAAAGGTGGGAGGAATGGATACATTAAGATTAGGGTTACCGTACGTATACAAATACATATTAAACACACGTATCAAAAAGACCGACCATATACCAAGGGAGGTCTACTGAACGCTCTGTAATAATTTACACGCGGGCTTGCCTGGTGGCACCGTGGTTAAGAATCCACCTGCCAATGCAGGGGACACAGGTTGGATCCCTGGTTCGGGAAGGTCCCACATGCAGCAGAGCAACTAAGCCCGTGCACCACAACTAATGAGCCTACGCTCTGGAGCCCATGAGCCATAACTACTGAGCCCATGCGCCACAACTACTGAAGCCCACACGCCTAGAGCCCGTGCTCCGCAACAAGAGAAGCCACTGCAGTGAGAAGCCGGTGCACCGCAACGGAGAGTAGCCCCCGCTCACCGCAACTGGAGAAAGCCCACATGCAGCAACGAAGATCCAACTCAGCCAAAAATAAATAAATAAATAAAATAAATTTATTTAAAAAAATAATAGTAATTTACATGGGAAGAGGATCTGTACATGAGTAGATATATATAATGTTCAATTGAACCTGATTGTGCACACCCAGAACAAACACTATTCTGCTCATTACCCCAATTTAAAAAATTAAAACCACGAACAACAATTAATGAGACATAAAGTTATTGGGGTTTTCCCTGGCACATCCCATTCTAATTTACAACCTAGGAACACAACTTTCAGGAAGGCTCTGCTGCCCTAGTAACCAGACTTGGGAATGGAGAAATGCTGCCGCCTTGTGGCCGTTTCCCACAACAGCAGCTTTAAACACAGGGCTAAGGGTCACTTGAGATTCACAGTAATTGTAGGGCCGTAAATGACACGTGTCCTCAAAACATGTCCTGGGGTAGGTAATGGCCAAGAAAGTTCACAACACGGAAAATTTTTCAAGAAAACAATTTGAAGAGGTAAGTGTTACTCACTCGGTTGTTTTAAAAAAAGAAGAACATGGATAAAAGCTCAATATCAGGAATTATTGGTTGGATGCAAATCCAAACTACAAAAAGATTTCACCACCCAATATTCAAAATGCCATCCGTAAAAAGTCTACAAACAATGCATGCTGACGGGTTGGGGGAGAAATGCATACCCACTATGCTGTTGGTTGGATGTAAACTGGTAACAGCTAATCATGAGAACAGAACGGAGCTGCGTTTAAAAGGTAAAAATTGAGCTACCATATCATGCGGCCGATCCCCTAATGGGCCTATACCCTAAGAAGACCAGAATGGGAAAGGCACAGACAGGCAAACATGCCCTGCAGCAATATTTACAATAGCCAAGCCATGCAAGCAAACAAAATGTCCATCAACAGATAAATGGACAAAGAAGAAGTGGTATACGTACCGAATGGAATAGTAGCCTCAGGAAAAAAATGAACAATGCCGTTTTCAGGACTACACATGAGCCTAGAAATAATCATAGTACGTTACATAAGTCAAAAGGGAATGACAAATATCCTATGATATCATTTATACGTGTTATCCTAAGATTGCTCCCAATGAACATATTTCCACAGAAAAACACACTCACAGACTGATAAAACAAACTAATGGTTAACCAAAATGAAAGGTGGGAGGATGGATAAATTAGGATTATGGGGGTAGCATACATATACTAATGTATGTTAAATGTATATAAACATATAACATATAAACTATATGAATTATATAATCACCAATACATATAAAATATATCATGACAAAACACCTACCAAATACCAAGGGAGGTCTACTCAACATTCTGTAATAACGTACATGGTAACAGGATCCGAAGATGAACAGACATATGTATGAATCATTGACCAGATTCTGTACAGCCAGACAATCACAACACTCTAATCAAATTTCCTCCAATAAGAAATATAAATTAAATTTAAAAAACGAACATAAGTAAGGAGACATAAACTTCTGGGGGCTTGTCCCAGCACATTCCACTCTAATTTACAACCGAGGAACACGACATCCAGGAAGACTCTGTTGCCCTAGTAACAAGAGTTGAGAACGTAATAATGCTGCCGCCTTGTGGCTGTTTCCCACAACAGCAGCTTTAAACACAGTGCTAATGGTCGCTTAATAGTCACGAGGACTGCGGGGCTGTAAATGATACCTGCCCTCAAAAAATGTCCTGGGGTAGGGAATAGGCAAGAAATTTCAACACATGACAAAGTTTTCAAGAAGTCAATATGAGAGGGAAGTTGTACTCACTCTTTAAAAAAAAAGGAAAAGAAAAAAAAAGACATGCCTAAAGCTCAGTATAAGGAATTATTAGCTGCATGCAAATCCCACGTCCACAAAGGTTTCAGCTCACACCAGTCAAATGACCATCAGCAAAAAGTCTACAAACTATAAATGCTGAAGAGGTTTTAGGGAACTGTGTACCTTCTAGCTGCTGATGGGGTGTAAAGTGCTAACAGCACTAATGAAAACTGAATGCAGCTGCTTTAAAAGGTAAAAATTGAGCTACCGTATGATGCGGCAGGGCACCTTCTGGGCCTATAACCTAAGACCACCAGAATCGGAAAGACAGAGGCAGGCAAATGTGCACTGCAGCAATATTGAAAGAGCCAAGACATGGAAGCAAAAAAAAGCTCCATAAACAGATGAATGGACAAAGAAGAAGTGGTATATGTACAGAATGGAATATTAGCCACGAAAAAAAATAAAAGAATGGCATATGCAGCACCACGGATGAGCCTAGAGATAATCACACAACGTGAAGTAAGTCAGATTGCGAAAGACAAATGTTCTACGATATCACTTATGTTATCTGAAAATTCATAAAAATGAACATATTTCCATAGGGAAAGACAATCTCAGATGGAGAAGACAAACTTATGGTTAAGCCAAAGAAAAGGTGTGAGGAATGGACAAATTAGGATATTGGGGTTAACAAACATATACTAATACATATAAAATATATCATCCCCAAAGACCTATGGAATACCAAGAGTGGTCTATTCAACACTCTACAATAACCTACATGGAAAAGGACACAAAGATCAATAGATATATGTATATGTGTACATGAACAAGATTCTGTGCAGCTAGAACAAAAGACATTTTAAAATCCAATTTGCTCTGATAAAAATGAAAACTTAAAGACACAAACAAGAATTAAGGAGGCTAAAACTTATGGGGGTTTGTCCTGACACATTCCACTCTAATCTGCAACCTAAAAGCACAACTTGCAGCAAGGTTCTGTTTCCCTAGCAAGCAGAGTTGGCAACGTAGAAATGCTGCCACCTTAAGGCCGTTTCCTCAAACAGCAGCTTTAAATCCACTGCTAATGGTCACTAATATTCACAAGGACTGCAGGGCTGTAAATGACTCATGCCCTCAAAAACTGTCCTGGGGTAGGGAATGGCCAAAAAAATCCAAACGCGGCAAATTTTTCAAGAAGGAAATTTGAAGTTGTAAGTTTAGCTGAATCTTAAAAAAAAATGAAAAGGACATTGATACACGCAAAACATCAGGAATTATTAGACGCATGCAAATCCAATCTACACAAACGTATCACCTCACACCAGTCAGAATGACCATCAGCAAAACGTCAACAAACAATAGATGTTGAAGAAGTTGTGGAGAATAGCGTAACCTCTCGGTCTAAGTGGGATGTAAACTGGTCACCGCCAATAATAGGAACAGAATGGCAGTGCGTTGAAAGGTAAAAATTGAGTCCCCATATGATCCGGAAGGCCCACTATTGGGCCTGTCACCTGTGAAAGCCAGCATCAAAAAGACACAGGATGGAACATCGTGTATTGCAGCAGTATTTACAATAGCCAAGACATGGAAGCAACAAAAATGTCCATCATCAGATGAATGGACGAAAAAGTGGTCCATGTACACAATGCAATATTAGACACAGAAAAGAATGAAACAATGCCGTTTGCAGCACCATAGACGAGGCTACACACAATCACACAACTTGAAGTAAGTCAGAAAGCGAGAGACACATATCCTATGATATCACGTATAGGTCTTATGTAAAAATTGATAGGAATGAACCTATTTCCACAGAGAAGGACACTCACGTGTTCAGAAAACAAGCTTGTGCTTAACCAAACGGAAAGGTGTGAGGAATGTATAACGGAGGATATTGGGTTTAACAGACATATGCTAATACTTATAAAATATATAATCATCAGACATACCGAATACCAAGAGAGGTCTACACAACATTCTGTAATAATCTCTACGGAACAGGATCCAAACATGAAAAGATATATGAATCAATGAAAGACATTCTGTACACCTAGAACAAACACAACATTGCAATCAAATTTGCTCTGAGAAAAATGAAAATTAAACTGAGAATATCAACAACAAATAAGTAGACATAGTTTCTGGGGGTTTGTCCTGGCACATTCCACTCTACTTTACAACCTACAAACAGGACTTCCAGGAAGGCTGTGTTGCCCTAGTAACCAGAGTTGGGAATATAGAAATGCTGCCCCCTTGTGGCCGTTTCCTGCAACAGCAGCTTTAAATGCAGAACTAATGGTCATGTGATATTCACAATTACTACAGGGCTGTAAAGGACACCTGCCCTCAAAAAATGTCCTGGTGCAGGTAATGGCCACAGGAATTCAGAACATGGCAAATTTTTCAAGGAAACAATTTGAAGAGGTGAGTTTCTCTGTTTTACTTAAAAAAAATGTAGATGAAAGCTCAATATCGGGAATTATTAGACGCATGCAAATCCAACCTACAAGAAGGTATCACCACCCAACACTCAAAATGCCATCAGTAAAAAGTCTACAAACAATAAATTCTGAAGGGGTTTTAGAGAACTGTGTACCCTCTAGTTGCTGGTGGGATGTAAACTGGTAACAGCCAGTAGTGAGAACAGAATGGGGGTGCGTTGAAAGGGAAAAATTTGAACTACCATATGATCTAGTAGGCCCACTGCTGGGCCTAATCCCTGAGAAGACCAGAATCCAAAAGACACAGGCTGGCAATCCTGCACTGCATCAATATTTAGCATTGCCAAGACTTGGAAGTAACCAAAATGTCCATCCACAGATGAATGCACAAAGAAGAAGTGGTCCATGCACACAATGCAATATTCGCCATGGAAAAGGATGAAACACTGCTCTTTGCAGCACCATAGATGAGCCTAGAGATAATCACAGAACAGGAGGTAAGTCGGAAAGCAGCCGACAAATAACCTGTGATATCACTCCTAGCTGTTACCTAACAACTGACACGTATGAACATATTTCCACAGAGAAAGACTCTCACAGACTTAGAAAACAAACTATGGTTATCTAAAAGGAAAGGTGGGAGGAATGGATACATTAAGATTAGGGTTACCGTACGTATACAAATACATATTAAACACACGTATCAAAAAGACCGACCATATACCAAGGGAGGTCTACTGAACGCTCTGTAATAATTTACACGCGGGCTTGCCTGGTGGCACCGTGGTTAAGAATCCACCTGCCAATGCAGGGGACACAGGTTCGATCCCTGGTTCGGGAAGGTCCCACATGCAGCAGAGCAACTAAGCCCGTGCACCACAACTAATGAGCCTACGCTCTGGAGCCCATGAGCCATAACTACTGAGCCCATGCGCCACAACTACTGAAGCCCACACGCCTAGAGCCCGTGCTCCGCAACAAGAGAAGCCACTGCAGTGAGAAGCCGGTGCACCGCAACGGAGAGTAGCCCCCGCTCACCGCAACTGGAGAAAGCCCACATGCAGCAACGAAGATCCAACTCAGCCAAAAATAAATAAATAAATAAAATAAATTTATTTAAAAAAATAATAGTAATTTACATGGGAAGAGGATCTGTACATGAGTAGATATATATAATGTTCAATTGAACCTGATTGTGCACACCCAGAACAAACACTATTCTGCTCATTACCCCAATTTAAAAAATTAAAACCACGAACAACAATTAATGAGACATAAAGTTATTGGGGTTTTCCCTGGCACATCCCATTCTAATTTACAACCTAGGAACACAACTTTCAGGAAGGCTCTGCTGCCCTAGTAACCAGACTTGGGAATGGAGAAATGCTGCCGCCTTGTGGCCGTTTCCCACAACAGCAGCTTTAAACACAGGGCTAAGGGTCACTTGAGATTCACAGTAATTGTAGGGCCGTAAATGACACGTGTCCTCAAAACATGTCCTGGGGTAGGTAATGGCCAAGAAAGTTCACAACACGGAAAATTTTTCAAGAAAACAATTTGAAGAGGTAAGTGTTACTCACTCGGTTGTTTTAAAAAAAGAAGAACATGGATAAAAGCTCAATATCAGGAATTATTGGTTGGATGCAAATCCAAACTACAAAAAGATTTCACCACCCAATATTCAAAATGCCATCCGTAAAAAGTCTACAAACAATGCATGCTGACGGGTTGGGGGAGAAATGCATACCCACTATGCTGTTGGTTGGATGTAAACTGGTAACAGCTAATCATGAGAACAGAACGGAGCTGCGTTTAAAAGGTAAAAATTGAGCTACCATATCATGCGGCCGATCCCCTAATGGGCCTATACCCTAAGAAGACCAGAATGGGAAAGGCACAGACAGGCAAACATGCACTGCAGCAATATTTACAATAGCCAAGCCATGCAAGCAAACAAAATGTCCATCAACAGATAAATGGACAAAGAAGAAGTGGTATACGTACCGAATGGAATAGTAGCCTCAGGAAAAAAATGAACAATGCCGTTTTCAGGACTACACATGAGCCTAGAAATAATCATAGTACGTTACATAAGTCAAAAGGGAATGACAAATATCCTATGATATCATTTATACGTGTTATCCTAAGATTGCTCCCAATGAACATATTTCCACAGAAAAACACACTCACAGACTGATAAAACAAACTAATGGTTAACCAAAATGAAAGGTGGGAGGATGGATAAATTAGGATTATGGGGGTAGCATACATATACTAATGTATGTTAAATGTATATAAACATATAACATATAAACTATATGAATTATATAATCACCAATACATATAAAATATATCATGACAAAACACCTACCAAATACCAAGGGAGGTCTACTCAACATTCTGTAATAACGTACATGGTAACAGGATCCGAAGATGAACAGACATATGTATGAATCATTGACCAGATTCTGTACAGCCAGACAATCACAACACTCTAATCAAATTTCCTCCAATAAGAAATATAAATTAAATTTAAAAAACGAACATAAGTAAGGAGACATAAACTTCTGGGGGCTTGTCCCAGCACATTCCACTCTAATTTACAACCGAGGAACACGACATCCAGGAAGACTCTGTTGCCCTAGTAACAAGAGTTGAGAACGTAATAATGCTGCCGCCTTGTGGCTGTTTCCCACAACAGCAGCTTTAAACACAGTGCTAATGGTCGCTTAATAGTCACGAGGACTGCGGGGCTGTAAATGATACCTGCCCTCAAAAAATGTCCTGGGGTAGGGAATAGGCAAGAAATTTCAACACATGACAAAGTTTTCAAGAAGTCAATATGAGAGGGAAGTTGTACTCACTCTTTAAAAAAAAAGGAAAAGAAAAAAAAAGACATGCCTAAAGCTCAGTATAAGGAATTATTAGCTGCATGCAAATCCCACGTCCACAAAGGTTTCAGCTCACACCAGTCAAATGACCATCAGCAAAAAGTCTACAAACTATAAATGCTGAAGAGGTTTTAGGGAACTGTGTACCTTCTAGCTGCTGATGGGGTGTAAAGTGCTAACAGCACTAATGAAAACTGAATGCAGCTGCTTTAAAAGGTAAAAATTGAGCTACCGTATGATGCGGCAGGGCACCTTCTGGGCCTATAACCTAAGACCACCAGAATCGGAAAGACAGAGGCAGGCAAATGTGCACTGCAGCAATATTGAAAGAGCCAAGACATGGAAGCAAAAAAAAGCTCCATAAACAGATGAATGGACAAAGAAGAAGTGGTATATGTACAGAATGGAATATTAGCCACGAAAAAAAATAAAAGAATGGCATATGCAGCACCACGGATGAGCCTAGAGATAATCACACAACGTGAAGTAAGTCAGATTGCGAAAGACAAATGTTCTACGATATCACTTATGTTATCTGAAAATTCATAAAAATGAACATATTTCCATAGGGAAAGACAATCTCAGATGGAGAAGACAAACTTATGGTTAAGCCAAAGAAAAGGTGTGAGGAATGGACAAATTAGGATATTGGGGTTAACAAACATATACTAATACATATAAAATATATCATCCCCAAAGACCTATGGAATACCAAGAGTGGTCTATTCAACACTCTACAATAACCTACATGGAAAAGGACACAAAGATCAATAGATATATGTATATGTGTACATGAACAAGATTCTGTGCAGCTAGAACAAAAGACATTTTAAAATCCAATTTGCTCTGATAAAAATGAAAACTTAAAGACACAAACAAGAATTAAGGAGGCTAAAACTTATGGGGGTTTGTCCTGACACATTCCACTCTAATCTGCAACCTAAAAGCACAACTTGCAGCAAGGTTCTGTTTCCCTAGCAAGCAGAGTTGGCAACGTAGAAATGCTGCCACCTTAAGGCCGTTTCCTCAAACAGCAGCTTTAAATCCACTGCTAATGGTCACTAATATTCACAAGGACTGCAGGGCTGTAAATGACTCATGCCCTCAAAAACTGTCCTGGGGTAGGGAATGGCCAAAAAAATCCAAACGCGGCAAATTTTTCAAGAAGGAAATTTGAAGTTGTAAGTTTAGCTGAATCTTAAAAAAAAATGAAAAGGACATTGATACACGCAAAACATCAGGAATTATTAGACGCATGCAAATCCAATCTACACAAACGTATCACCTCACACCAGTCAGAATGACCATCAGCAAAACGTCAACAAACAATAGATGTTGAAGAAGTTGTGGAGAATAGCGTAACCTCTCGGTCTAAGTGGGATGTAAACTGGTAACCGCCAATAATAGGAACAGAATGGCAGTGCGTTGAAAGGTAAAAATTGAGTCCCCATATGATCCGGAAGGCCCACTATTGGGCCTGTCACCTGTGAAAGCCAGCATCAAAAAGACACAGGATGGAACATCGTGTATTGCAGCAGTATTTACAATAGCCAAGACATGGAAGCAACAAAAATGTCCATCATCAGATGAATGGGCGAAAAAGTGGTCCATGTACACAATGCAATATTAGACACAGAAAAGAATGAAACAATGCCGTTTGCAGCACCATAGACGAGGCTACACACAATCACACAACTTGAAGTAAGTCAGAAAGCGAGAGACACATATCCTATGATATCACGTATAGGTCTTATGTAAAAATTGATAGGAATGAACCTATTTCCACAGAGAAGGACACTCACGTGTTCAGAAAACAAGCTTGTGCTTAACCAAACGGAAAGGTGTGAGGAATGTATAACGGAGGATATTGGGTTTAACAGACATATGCTAATACTTATAAAATATATAATCATCAGACATACCGAATACCAAGAGAGGTCTACACAACATTCTGTAATAATCTCTACGGAACAGGATCCAAACATGAAAAGATATATGAATCAATGAAAGACATTCTGTACACCTAGAACAAACACAACATTGCAATCAAATTTGCTCTGAGAAAAATGAAAATTAAACTGAGAATATCAACAACAAATAAGTAGACATAGTTTCTGGGGGTTTGTCCTGGCACATTCCACTCTACTTTACAACCTACAAACAGGACTTCCAGGAAGGCTGTGTTGCCCTAGTAACCAGAGTTGGGAATATAGAAATGCTGCCCCCTTGTGGCCGTTTCCTGCAACAGCAGCTTTAAATGCAGAACTAATGGTCATGTGATATTCACAATTACTACAGGGCTGTAAAGGACACCTGCCCTCAAAAAATGTCCTGGTGCAGGTAATGGCCACAGGAATTCAGAACATGGCAAATTTTTCAAGGAAACAATTTGAAGAGGTGAGTTTCTCTGTTTTACTTAAAAAAAATGTAGATGAAAGCTCAATATCGGGAATTATTAGACGCATGCAAATCCAACCTACAAGAAGGTATCACCACCCAACACTCAAAATGCCATCAGTAAAAAGTCTACAAACAATAAATTCTGAAGGGGTTTTAGAGAACTGTGTACCCTCTAGTTGCTGGTGGGATGTAAACTGGTAACAGCCAGTAGTGAGAACAGAATGGGGGTGCGTTGAAAGGGAAAAATTTGAACTACCATATGATCTAGTAGGCCCACTGCTGGGCCTAATCCCTGAGAAGACCAGAATCCAAAAGACACAGGCTGGCAATCCTGCACTGCATCAATATTTAGCATTGCCAAGACTTGGAAGTAACCAAAATGTCCATCCACAGATGAATGCACAAAGAAGAAGTGGTCCATGCACACAATGCAATATTCGCCATGGAAAAGGATGAAACACTGCTCTTTGCAGCACCATAGATGAGCCTAGAGATAATCACAGAACAGGAGGTAAGTCGGAAAGCAGCCGACAAATAACCTGTGATATCACTCCTAGCTGTTACCTAACAACTGACACGTATGAACATATTTCCACAGAGAAAGACTCTCACAGACTTAGAAAACAAACTATGGTTATCTAAAAGGAAAGGTGGGAGGAATGGATACATTAAGATTAGGGTTACCGTACGTATACAAATACATATTAAACACACGTATCAAAAAGACCGACCATATACCAAGGGAGGTCTACTGAACGCTCTGTAATAATTTACACGCGGGCTTGCCTGGTGGCACCGTGGTTAAGAATCCACCTGCCAATGCAGGGGACACAGGTTCGATCCCTGGTTCGGGAAGGTCCCACATGCAGCAGAGCAACTAAGCCCGTGCACCACAACTAATGAGCCTACGCTCTGGAGCCCATGAGCCATAACTACTGAGCCCATGCGCCACAACTACTGAAGCCCACACGCCTAGAGCCCGTGCTCCGCAACAAGAGAAGCCACTGCAGTGAGAAGCCGGTGCACCGCAACGGAGAGTAGCCCCCGCTCACCGCAACTGGAGAAAGCCCACATGCAGCAACGAAGATCCAACTCAGCCAAAAATAAATAAATAAATAAAATAAATTTATTTAAAAAAATAATAGTAATTTACATGGGAAGAGGATCTGTACATGAGTAGATATATATAATGTTCAATTGAACCTGATTGTGCACACCCAGAACAAACACTATTCTGCTCATTACCCCAATTTAAAAAATTAAAACCACGAACAACAATTAATGAGACATAAAGTTATTGGGGTTTTCCCTGGCACATCCCATTCTAATTTACAACCTAGGAACACAACTTTCAGGAAGGCTCTGCTGCCCTAGTAACCAGACTTGGGAATGGAGAAATGCTGCCGCCTTGTGGCCGTTTCCCACAACAGCAGCTTTAAACACAGGGCTAAGGGTCACTTGAGATTCACAGTAATTGTAGGGCCGTAAATGACACGTGTCCTCAAAACATGTCCTGGGGTAGGTAATGGCCAAGAAAGTTCACAACACGGAAAATTTTTCAAGAAAACAATTTGAAGAGGTAAGTGTTACTCACTCGGTTGTTTTAAAAAAAGAAGAACATGGATAAAAGCTCAATATCAGGAATTATTGGTTGGATGCAAATCCAAACTACAAAAAGATTTCACCACCCAATATTCAAAATGCCATCCGTAAAAAGTCTACAAACAATGCATGCTGACGGGTTGGGGGAGAAATGCATACCCACTATGCTGTTGGTTGGATGTAAACTGGTAACAGCTAATCATGAGAACAGAACGGAGCTGCGTTTAAAAGGTAAAAATTGAGCTACCATATCATGCGGCCGATCCCCTAATGGGCCTATACCCTAAGAAGACCAGAATGGGAAAGGCACAGACAGGCAAACATGCACTGCAGCAATATTTACAATAGCCAAGCCATGCAAGCAAACAAAATGTCCATCAACAGATAAATGGACAAAGAAGAAGTGGTATACGTACCGAATGGAATAGTAGCCTCAGGAAAAAAATGAACAATGCCGTTTTCAGGACTACACATGAGCCTAGAAATAATCATAGTACGTTACATAAGTCAAAAGGGAATGACAAATATCCTATGATATCATTTATACGTGTTATCCTAAGATTGCTCCCAATGAACATATTTCCACAGAAAAACACACTCACAGACTGATAAAACAAACTAATGGTTAACCAAAATGAAAGGTGGGAGGATGGATAAATTAGGATTATGGGGGTAGCATACATATACTAATGTATGTTAAATGTATATAAACATATAACATATAAACTATATGAATTATATAATCACCAATACATATAAAATATATCATGACAAAACACCTACCAAATACCAAGGGAGGTCTACTCAACATTCTGTAATAACGTACATGGTAACAGGATCCGAAGATGAACAGACATATGTATGAATCATTGACCAGATTCTGTACAGCCAGACAATCACAACACTCTAATCAAATTTCCTCCAATAAGAAATATAAATTAAATTTAAAAAACGAACATAAGTAAGGAGACATAAACTTCTGGGGGCTTGTCCCAGCACATTCCACTCTAATTTACAACCGAGGAACACGACATCCAGGAAGACTCTGTTGCCCTAGTAACAAGAGTTGAGAACGTAATAATGCTGCCGCCTTGTGGCTGTTTCCCACAACAGCAGCTTTAAACACAGTGCTAATGGTCGCTTAATAGTCACGAGGACTGCGGGGCTGTAAATGATACCTGCCCTCAAAAAATGTCCTGGGGTAGGGAATAGGCAAGAAATTTCAACACATGACAAAGTTTTCAAGAAGTCAATATGAGAGGGAAGTTGTACTCACTCTTTAAAAAAAAAGGAAAAGAAAAAAAAAGACATGCCTAAAGCTCAGTATAAGGAATTATTAGCTGCATGCAAATCCCACGTCCACAAAGGTTTCAGCTCACACCAGTCAAATGACCATCAGCAAAAAGTCTACAAACTATAAATGCTGAAGAGGTTTTAGGGAACTGTGTACCTTCTAGCTGCTGATGGGGTGTAAAGTGCTAACAGCACTAATGAAAACTGAATGCAGCTGCTTTAAAAGGTAAAAATTGAGCTACCGTATGATGCGGCAGGGCACCTTCTGGGCCTATAACCTAAGACCACCAGAATCGGAAAGACAGAGGCAGGCAAATGTGCACTGCAGCAATATTGAAAGAGCCAAGACATGGAAGCAAAAAAAAGCTCCATAAACAGATGAATGGACAAAGAAGAAGTGGTATATGTACAGAATGGAATATTAGCCACGAAAAAAAATAAAAGAATGGCATATGCAGCACCACGGATGAGCCTAGAGATAATCACACAACGTGAAGTAAGTCAGATTGCGAAAGACAAATGTTCTACGATATCACTTATGTTATCTGAAAATTCATAAAAATGAACATATTTCCATAGGGAAAGACAATCTCAGATGGAGAAGACAAACTTATGGTTAAGCCAAAGAAAAGGTGTGAGGAATGGACAAATTAGGATATTGGGGTTAACAAACATATACTAATACATATAAAATATATCATCCCCAAAGACCTATGGAATACCAAGAGTGGTCTATTCAACACTCTACAATAACCTACATGGAAAAGGACACAAAGATCAATAGATATATGTATATGTGTACATGAACAAGATTCTGTGCAGCTAGAACAAAAGACATTTTAAAATCCAATTTGCTCTGATAAAAATGAAAACTTAAAGACACAAACAAGAATTAAGGAGGCTAAAACTTATGGGGGTTTGTCCTGACACATTCCACTCTAATCTGCAACCTAAAAGCACAACTTGCAGCAAGGTTCTGTTTCCCTAGCAAGCAGAGTTGGCAACGTAGAAATGCTGCCACCTTAAGGCCGTTTCCTCAAACAGCAGCTTTAAATCCACTGCTAATGGTCACTAATATTCACAAGGACTGCAGGGCTGTAAATGACTCATGCCCTCAAAAACTGTCCTGGGGTAGGGAATGGCCAAAAAAATCCAAACGCGGCAAATTTTTCAAGAAGGAAATTTGAAGTTGTAAGTTTAGCTGAATCTTAAAAAAAAATGAAAAGGACATTGATACACGCAAAACATCAGGAATTATTAGACGCATGCAAATCCAATCTACACAAACGTATCACCTCACACCAGTCAGAATGACCATCAGCAAAACGTCAACAAACAATAGATGTTGAAGAAGTTGTGGAGAATAGCGTAACCTCTCGGTCTAAGTGGGATGTAAACTGGTAACCGCCAATAATAGGAACAGAATGGCAGTGCGTTGAAAGGTAAAAATTGAGTCCCCATATGATCCGGAAGGCCCACTATTGGGCCTGTCACCTGTGAAAGCCAGCATCAAAAAGACACAGGATGGAACATCGTGTATTGCAGCAGTATTTACAATAGCCAAGACATGGAAGCAACAAAAATGTCCATCATCAGATGAATGGGCGAAAAAGTGGTCCATGTACACAATGCAATATTAGACACAGAAAAGAATGAAACAATGCCGTTTGCAGCACCATAGACGAGGCTACACACAATCACACAACTTGAAGTAAGTCAGAAAGCGAGAGACACATATCCTATGATATCACGTATAGGTCTTATGTAAAAATTGATAGGAATGAACCTATTTCCACAGAGAAGGACACTCACGTGTTCAGAAAACAAGCTTGTGCTTAACCAAACGGAAAGGTGTGAGGAATGTATAACGGAGGATATTGGGTTTAACAGACATATGCTAATACTTATAAAATATATAATCATCAGACATACCGAATACCAAGAGAGGTCTACACAACATTCTGTAATAATCTCTACGGAACAGGATCCAAACATGAAAAGATATATGAATCAATGAAAGACATTCTGTACACCTAGAACAAACACAACATTGCAATCAAATTTGCTCTGAGAAAAATGAAAATTAAACTGAGAATATCAACAACAAATAAGTAGACATAGTTTCTGGGGGTTTGTCCTGGCACATTCCACTCTACTTTACAACCTACAAACAGGACTTCCAGGAAGGCTGTGTTGCCCTAGTAACCAGAGTTGGGAATATAGAAATGCTGCCCCCTTGTGGCCGTTTCCTGCAACAGCAGCTTTAAATGCAGAACTAATGGTCATGTGATATTCACAATTACTACAGGGCTGTAAAGGACACCTGCCCTCAAAAAATGTCCTGGTGCAGGTAATGGCCACAGGAATTCAGAACATGGCAAATTTTTCAAGGAAACAATTTGAAGAGGTGAGTTTCTCTGTTTTACTTAAAAAAAATGTAGATGAAAGCTCAATATCGGGAATTATTAGACGCATGCAAATCCAACCTACAAGAAGGTATCACCACCCAACACTCAAAATGCCATCAGTAAAAAGTCTACAAACAATAAATTCTGAAGGGGTTTTAGAGAACTGTGTACCCTCTAGTTGCTGGTGGGATGTAAACTGGTAA
Source organism: Eubalaena glacialis (assembly GCF_028564815.1). Taxonomy (NCBI): domain Eukaryota; kingdom Metazoa; phylum Chordata; class Mammalia; order Artiodactyla; family Balaenidae; genus Eubalaena; species Eubalaena glacialis. The sequence continues at coordinate 129,786,933 of NC_083722.1, read as the reverse complement.
CAGCCAGTAGTGAGAACAGAATGGGGGTGCGTTGAAAGGGAAAAATTTGAACTACCATATGATCTAGTAGGCCCACTGCTGGGCCTAATCCCTGAGAAGACCAGAATCCAAAAGACACAGGCTGGCAATCCTGCACTGCATCAATATTTAGCATTGCCAAGACTTGGAAGTAACCAAAATGTCCATCCACAGATGAATGCACAAAGAAGAAGTGGTCCATGCACACAATGCAATATTCGCCATGGAAAAGGATGAAACACTGCTCTTTGCAGCACCATAGATGAGCCTAGAGATAATCACAGAACAGGAGGTAAGTCGGAAAGCAGCCGACAAATAACCTGTGATATCACTCCTAGCTGTTACCTAACAACTGACACGTATGAACATATTTCCACAGAGAAAGACTCTCACAGACTTAGAAAACAAACTATGGTTATCTAAAAGGAAAGGTGGGAGGAATGGATACATTAAGATTAGGGTTACCGTACGTATACAAATACATATTAAACACACGTATCAAAAAGACCGACCATATACCAAGGGAGGTCTACTGAACGCTCTGTAATAATTTACACGCGGGCTTGCCTGGTGGCACCGTGGTTAAGAATCCACCTGCCAATGCAGGGGACACAGGTTCGATCCCTGGTTCGGGAAGGTCCCACATGCAGCAGAGCAACTAAGCCCGTGCACCACAACTAATGAGCCTACGCTCTGGAGCCCATGAGCCATAACTACTGAGCCCATGCGCCACAACTACTGAAGCCCACACGCCTAGAGCCCGTGCTCCGCAACAAGAGAAGCCACTGCAGTGAGAAGCCGGTGCACCGCAACGGAGAGTAGCCCCCGCTCACCGCAACTGGAGAAAGCCCACATGCAGCAACGAAGATCCAACTCAGCCAAAAATAAATAAATAAATAAAATAAATTTATTTAAAAAAATAATAGTAATTTACATGGGAAGAGGATCTGTACATGAGTAGATATATATAATGTTCAATTGAACCTGATTGTGCACACCCAGAACAAACACTATTCTGCTCATTACCCCAATTTAAAAAATTAAAACCACGAACAACAATTAATGAGACATAAAGTTATTGGGGTTTTCCCTGGCACATCCCATTCTAATTTACAACCTAGGAACACAACTTTCAGGAAGGCTCTGCTGCCCTAGTAACCAGACTTGGGAATGGAGAAATGCTGCCGCCTTGTGGCCGTTTCCCACAACAGCAGCTTTAAACACAGGGCTAAGGGTCACTTGAGATTCACAGTAATTGTAGGGCCGTAAATGACACGTGTCCTCAAAACATGTCCTGGGGTAGGTAATGGCCAAGAAAGTTCACAACACGGAAAATTTTTCAAGAAAACAATTTGAAGAGGTAAGTGTTACTCACTCGGTTGTTTTAAAAAAAGAAGAACATGGATAAAAGCTCAATATCAGGAATTATTGGTTGGATGCAAATCCAAACTACAAAAAGATTTCACCACCCAATATTCAAAATGCCATCCGTAAAAAGTCTACAAACAATGCATGCTGACGGGTTGGGGGAGAAATGCATACCCACTATGCTGTTGGTTGGATGTAAACTGGTAACAGCTAATCATGAGAACAGAACGGAGCTGCGTTTAAAAGGTAAAAATTGAGCTACCATATCATGCGGCCGATCCCCTAATGGGCCTATACCCTAAGAAGACCAGAATGGGAAAGGCACAGACAGGCAAACATGCACTGCAGCAATATTTACAATAGCCAAGCCATGCAAGCAAACAAAATGTCCATCAACAGATAAATGGACAAAGAAGAAGTGGTATACGTACCGAATGGAATAGTAGCCTCAGGAAAAAAATGAACAATGCCGTTTTCAGGACTACACATGAGCCTAGAAATAATCATAGTACGTTACATAAGTCAAAAGGGAATGACAAATATCCTATGATATCATTTATACGTGTTATCCTAAGATTGCTCCCAATGAACATATTTCCACAGAAAAACACACTCACAGACTGATAAAACAAACTAATGGTTAACCAAAATGAAGGTGGGAGGATGGATAAATTAGGATTATGGGGGTAGCATACATATACTAATGTATGTTAAATGTATATAAACATATAACATATAAACTATATGAATTATATAATCACCAATACATATAAAATATATCATGACAAAACACCTACCAAATACCAAGGGAGGTCTACTCAACATTCTGTAATAACGTACATGGTAACAGGATCCGAAGATGAACAGACATATGTATGAATCATTGACCAGATTCTGTACAGCCAGACAATCACAACACTCTAATCAAATTTCCTCCAATAAGAAATATAAATTAATTTAAAAAACGAACATAAGTAAGGAGACATAAACTTCTGGGGGCTTGTCCCAGCACATTCCACTCTAATTTACAACCGAGGAACACGACATCCAGGAAGACTCTGTTGCCCTAGTAACAAGAGTTGAGAACGTAATAATGCTGCCGCCTTGTGGCTGTTTCCCACAACAGCAGCTTTAAACACAGTGCTAATGGTCGCTTAATAGTCACGAGGACTGCGGGGCTGTAAATGATACCTGCCCCTCAAAAAATGTCCTGGGGTAGGGAATAGGCAAGAAATTTCAACACATGACAAAGTTTTCAAGAAGTCAATATGAGAGGGAAGTTGTACTCACTCTTTAAAAAAAAAGGAAAAGAAAAAAAAAGACATGCCTAAAGCTCAGTATAAGGAATTATTAGCTGCATGCAATCCACGTCCACAAAGGTTTCAGCTCACACCAGTCAAATGACCATCAGCAAAAAGTCTACAAACTATAAATGCTGAAGAGGTTTTAGGGAACTGTGTACCTTCTAGCTGCTGATGGGGTGTAAAGTGCTAACAGCACTAATGAAAACTGAATGCAGCTGCTTTAAAAGGTAAAAATTGAGCTACCGTATGATGCGGCAGGGCACCTTCTGGGCCTATAACCTAAGACCACCAGAATCGGAAAGACAGAGGCAGGCAAATGTGCACTGCAGCAATATTGAAAGAGCCAAGACATGAAGCAAAAAAAAGCTCCATAAACAGATGAATGGACAAAGAAGAAGTGGTATATGTACAGAATGGAATATTAGCCACGAAAAAAAATAAAAGAATGGCATATGCAGCACCACGGATGAGCCTAGAGATAATCACACAACGTGAAGTAAGTCAGATTGCGAAAGACAATGTTCTACGATATCACTTATGTTATCTGAAAATTCATAAAAATGAACATATTTCCATAGGGAAAGACAATCTCAGATGGAGAAGACAAACTTATGGTTAAGCCAAAGAAAAGGTGTGAGGAATGGACAAATTAGGATATTGGGTTAACAAACATATACTAATACATATAAAATATATCATCCCCAAAGACCTATGGAATACCAAGAGTGGTCTATTCAACACTCTACAATAACCTACATGGAAAAGGACACAAAGATCAATAGATATATGTATATGTGTACATGAACAAGATTCTGTGCAGCTAGAACAAAAGACATTTTAAAATCCAATTTGCTCTGATAAAAATGAAAACTTAAAGACACAAACAAGAATTAAGGAGGCTAAAACTTATGGGGGTTTGTCCTGACACATTCCACTCTAATCTGCAACCTAAAAGCACAACTTGCAGCAAGGTTCTGTTTCCTAGCAAGCAGAGTTGGCAACGTAGAAATGCTGCACACCCCTTAAGGCCGTTTCCTCAAACAGCAGCTTTAAATCCACTGCTAATGGTCACTAATATTCACAAGGACTGCAGGCTGTAAATGACTCATGCCCTCAAAAACTGTCCTGGGGTAGGGAATGGCCAAAAAAATCCAAACGCGGCAAATTTTTCAAGAAGGAAATTTGAAGTTGTAAGTTTAGCTGAATCTTAAAAAAAAATGAAAAGGACATTGATACACGCAAAACATCAGGAATTATTAGACGCATGCAAATCCAATCTACACAAACGTATCACCTCACACCAGTCAGAATGACCATCAGCAAAACGTCAACAAAACAATAGATGTTGAAGAAGTTGTGGAGAATAGCGTAACCTCTCGGTCTAAGTGGATGTAAACTGGTAACCGCCAATAAT